>NC_041217.1:2469560-2489493 GCF_002837175.3 Physeter macrocephalus
GCCCATTTTTGGATTGGGTTGTTTGTTTTTTGATATTCAGCTGCATGAGCTGCTTCTATATTTTGGAGATTAATCCTTTCTCAGTTGCTTCATTTGCAAATATTTTCTCCCATTTTGAGGGTTGTCTTTTCATCTTGTTTATGGTTTCCTTTGTTGTGCAAAAGCTTTTAAGTTTCATTAGGTCCCATTTGTTTTTCTTTCCATTTTTCTAGGAGGTGGGTCAAAAAGGATCTTGATATGATTTATGTCAAAGCGTGTTCTTCCTACGTTTTCCTCTAAGAGTTATATAGTGTCTGGCCTTACATTTAGGTCTTTAATCCATTTTTAGTTTATTTTTGTGTATGGTGTTAGGAAGTGTTCTAATTTCATTCTTTTACATGTAGCTGTCCAGTTTTCACAGCACCAATTTTTGAAGAGGCTGTCTTTTCTCCATTGTATACTCTTGCGTCCTTTATCAAAGATAAGGTGACCATATGTGCGTGGGTTTATCTCTGGGCTTTCTATCCTGTTCCATTGATTTATATTTCTATTTTTGTACCAGTACCATACTGTCTTGATTACTGTAGCTTTGTAGTATAGTCTGATGTTAGGAAGCCTGATTCTTCCAGCTCCGTTTTCCTTTCTCAAGACTGCTTTGGCTATTTGGGGTCTTTTGTATTTCCATACAAATTGTGAAATTTTTGTTCTAGTTCTGTGAAAAATGCCATTGGTAATTTGATAGGGATTGCATTGAATCTGTAGATTGCTTTGGGGGAGTATAATCATTTTCACAACGTTCATTCTTCTAATCCAAGAACATGGTATATCTCTCCCTCTGTTTGTATCAACATTAATTTCTTTCTTCAGTGTCTTATAGTTTTCCACATACAGGTCTTTTGTCTCCTTAGGTAAGTTTATTCCTAGGTATTTTATTCTTTTTGTTGCAATGGTAAATGGGAGCGTTTCCTTAATTTCTCTTTCAGATTTTTCATCATTAGTGTCTAGGAATGTAAGAGATTTCTGTGGATTAATTTTGTATCCTGCTACTTTACCAAATTCATTGATTAGCTCTAATAGTCTTCTGGTAGCATCTTAGGGATTCTCTATGTATAGTATCATGTCATCGGCAAACAGTGTCAGCTTTACTTCTTCTTTTCCGATTTGGATTCCTTTTATTTCTTTTTCTTCTCTGATTGCTGTGGCTTAAACTTCCAAAACTATGTTGAATAATAGTGGTGAGAGTGGGCATCCTTGTCTTATTCCTGATCTTAGTGGAAATGGTTTCAGTTTTTTACCATTGAGAATGATGTTGGCTGTGGGTTTGTCATATATGGCCTTTATTATGTTGAGGTAAGTTCTCTCTACGCCTACTTTCTGGAGACTTTTTTCATAAACGGGTGTTGAATTTTGTCAAAAGCTTTTTCTGCATCTGTTGAGGTTATCATATGGTTTTTATCCTCAGTATGTTAATATGGTGTATCACATTGATTTATTTGTGTATGTTGAAATATCCTTGCATTCCTGGGATAAACCCCACTTGATCATGGTGTATGATCATTTTAATGTGCTGTTGGATTCTGTTTGCTAGTATTTTGTTGAGGATTTTTGCTTCTACATTCATCAGTGATATTGGTCTGTAGTTTTCTTATTTTGTGACATCTTTGTCTGATTTTGGTATCAGGGTAATGGTGGCATCATAGAATGAATTTGGAAGTGTTCCTCCCTCTGCTATATTTTCCAAGAGTTTGAGAAGGATAGGTGCTAGTTCTTTTCTAAATGTTTGATAGAATTCGCCTGTGAAGCCATCTGGTCCTGGGCTTTTGTTCCTTGGAAGATTTTTAATCACAATTTCAATTTCAGTGCTTGTGATTGGTCTGTTTATATTTTGTATTTCTTCCTGGTTCAGTCTTGGAAAGTTTTGCTTCTCTAAGAATTTGTCCATTTCTTCCAGGTGGTACATTTTTTTGCTATATAGTTGCTTGTAGTAATCTCTCATGATCCTTTTTATTTCTGTAGTTCAGTTTTTACTTCTCCTTTTTCATTTCTAATTCAATTGATTTGAGTCTTCTCCCTTTTTTTTCTTGATGAGTCTGGCTAATGGTTTATCAATTTTGTTTATCTTCTCAAAGAACCAGTTTTTAGTTTTATTGATCTTTGCTATTGTTTCCTTCATTTCTTTTTCATTTATTTCTGATCTATCTTTATGATTTTATTCCTTCTGCTAACTTTGGGATTTTCTTGCTCTTTTTTCTCTAATTGTTTTAGGTGTAGGTTTGGTTGTTTACTTAATATTTTTCTTGTTTCTTGAGGTCGGAATGTATTGCTATAAACTTCTCTTTTACAACTGCTTTTGTTTCATCCCATAGGTTTTGGGTCTTTGTGTTTTCATTGTCATTTGTTTCTATGTAGTTTTTTATTTCCTCTTTGATTTCTTCAGTGATCTCTTGGTTATTTAGTAACGTATTGTTTAGCCTCCATGTGTTTGTATATTTTACAGATTTTTTTCCTGTAATTGATATCTAGTGTCATAGCATTGTGTTTGAAAAGATAATTGATATGATTTCAGTTTTCTTAAATATACCAAGGCTTGTTTTTTGACCCAAGATATGATCTATCCTGGAGAATGTTCCATGAGCACTAGAGAAGACAGTGTATTCTGTTGTTTTCAGATGGAGTGTCCTATAAATATCAATTAAGTCCATCTTGTTTAATGTGTCATTTAAAGCTTGTGTTTCCTTATTTATTTTCTTTTTGGATGATCTGTCCATCGGTGAAAGTGGGGTGTTATAGTCCCTTAATAGGAATGTGTTACTGTTGATTTCTCCTTTTATGGCTCTTAGCATTTGTCTTATGTAGTGAGGTGCTCCTAAGTTGGGTGCATAAATATTTACAGTTGCTATATCTTCTTCTTGGGTTGATCCCTTGATCATTATGTAGTGTCCTTCTTTTCCTCTTGTATACTCTTTAAGTTTATTTTTTCAGATATGAGAATTGGTACTGCAGTTTTCTTTTGATTTCCATTTGCATGGAATATCTTTTTCCATCCCCTCACTTTCACTCTGTATAAGTGGGTCTCTTGTAGACAGCATATATATGGGTCTTGTTTTGGTATCCATTCAGCCGGTCTATGTCTTTTGGGTGGAGCATTTAATCCATTTTGATTTAAGGTAATTATCAATATGTATGTTCCTATTACCGTTTTGTTAACTGTTTTGTGTTTGTTTTTGTACGTCATTTGGTTCTCTTGTGTTTCCTGTTTAGAGAAATGCATTAGCCTTTCATGCCTGTCTCTGGGGTCTGAGCTGATAGCCGTGGCTCACACGGGTCTCTGAAAATCTTTTAGGCTGTGCTCTGAATCCCCTCTCCTCACGCGCCCTGAAACAATGGTCTCTTGCCTTTTAGTCAGGTCCAGACTTTTTCCTGTACTCCCTCCTGGCTAGCTGTGGTGCAGTAGCCCCCTTCAGGCTGTGTGCACGCAGCCAGCCCTAGTCCTCTCTCTGGGATCTGACCTCTGAAGCCCAAGTCTCAGCTCCCAGCCCCCACCCGCCCCTGAGGGTGAACAGACAAGCCTCTCAGGCTGGTGAGTGCTGGTCTACACCGATCCTCTGTGCGAGAATTCCTCCGTTTGCCCTCTGCACCCCTGTTGCTGCACTCTCCTCCATGGCTCCAAACCTTCCCCCCACACCACCCCCTGTCTCCACCAGTAAAGGGGCTTCCCAGTGCGTGGAAACTTTTCCTCTTTGTGGGAATCTCCCCTTTGCCCTCTGCACCCCTGTTGCTGTGCTCTCTTCCGTGGCTCCAAATCTTCCCCCCCGCCACTTTGTCTCCTCAGTGAAGGGGTTTCCTAGTGTGTGGAATATTTCCCTCCTTCACAGCTCCCTCCCAAAGGTGCAGGTCCCGTCCCTATTCTTTTGTCTCTGTTTTTTCTTTTTTCTTTTGCCCTACCCAGGTACGTGGGGAGTTTCTTGCCTTTTGGGAAGTCTGCGGTCTTCTGCCAGCGTTCAGTAGGTGTTCTGTAGGAGTTCTTCCACATATAGATGTATTTTTGATGTATTTGTGGGGAGGGAGATGATCTCCACGTCTTACTCCTCCGCCATCTTGAAGGTCCCCCCCCCGGTAGTAATTTTGTATTGATTAAATATGCATAATTTTATATTGAAAACAAGTATTTTGTTACATGCACTGAAGGTCATGTCACAGTTTATTTCATTTCAAATTGTCTTTTATACCTTTCTTTCCCTGTTCATATAATTGGGCATCAGAAGTCACTCACATTCACTAAAGAGATATGCAATTAACTTGGATAGAATTGAATGTTATTTTTCAAAGTAGATTTAAATGTTCTTCTCTGTGGTTTTCATGTCACACATCATTTCACACTTTTCTCTTATTATTTTTTCTCTAGTTTTCGTTCAGACCCAGGCAACTTCTGGGAGGCATGTTAACAGGCTTAAAAGAGAATTGCCAACATAAATCACTCATTCTCTGAGGGAAGCACTATTCTATCAATGCATTATTTTTGTTCCGGACTCAGCTGACTGTTGCTGCTGACCTTAGGAGCCTGTCATCTGGCTGTGACTGCAGAGGATGAGTTACAATTCTAGCTCTTCTACTTGGGTGCTGGGTAGGGGACATGCCACTTGCCAGGAGGCTTTGGACAAGCATCTTCACCTATTTGGCCTTTGTTGATTTCACCTGTGAAGTTGGGAGAAGGTCATCAGTACTGATGTGCTGTAAAGAGGAAGAGGTTAAGTTCTTAACTCAGTGCTTGATCCTAGGTACTCAGTATACAGTCATCCTAATCATCACTGCTCTAGTTAGAGGAGAAAAGGCTCACGATCTGTTTAGTAGTAATTTCTTGAGTCTGATGAAGTGGTTTGTTTTCCTAACTCAGACTGCCACTGTGGCATGTGCTTCCGTGGAGTGGCCTGTCTCGGGGACAATTCCTTGTGGCAGCATTTCATTTTTGCAGTGTTTACAGGAGGGCAGCCAGCCAGGAAACCAGATCAGGGCAGATTCCAGGCACAGGCAATAAAAGAAACATGCATAAAATTATTACCACAAACTGCCTTCAAAGAATTGTTCTGATTGTCTAAAAATATACAAATAGAATTTACTCTAATGATTTCATTCTTTTGAGGATTTCCTCTCTATTTCTGTCTGTTTAAAAAAAACACCGACAATGAAGTGAAAACTGTTGCCAAAACTCTTTATAATATGTGTATTTAGCTGGTCAAATGTGCTGGAAAATTACATCTAGGATTTTGAGAATCAGCCCATCAATCTTGTGGACAGTGTTAGCATGGCCACAATTTACATATAACAAAATCCATTGCTTTTTCTATCTTTGATCAAGATACATAGATTTTAAAATGTAGCAGATTATATAAATATTCTGGAAAACCTTTTTAGGTTTAGGCTCACACAAAAGCTCATTTTCAATCCCAGACACGAGAAGCTGGTACTCAAGTGATTTCTGTTCTGCTTTTCTTGGATGCTATTACTTGGGAGTTATCTATTACCTTCAAGATCAATTGTTTCTCACATACTATGGAAATAGATCGTCTCATGATAGAGGCAGAGCTGACACAATGTTCCACTGGAGGTATTTGGTTTGGTGGCACATAGCCTGTGACTCGTCCTCTCAAATGACCAACTTCATTAAATATCTTCGTGGTAGGTAATTCAGTGAAAGCAATAAGATATCCAACTGGACTTCTTACTGAGTGGGAGAGATGAATTATGTGCAATGGCCACTTTTTCCCTCAGCTGAAAGAGTTTTATCAGAACATTAGATGAACCAAATAGCCTCAAGATCCTTCCTTAAAATGTGTCTCACTGTTTTGAAAAAAATGCTGTTAGAAACATTCACAAATTGCTCCTCCATACAACTTCTGCCTTAAAGAAAACAACTACACACTACTATATATAAAATAGATAAAAAACAAGGACCTGCTCTATAGCACAGGAACTCTACTCAATATTTTGTAATAACCTATAATGGAAAGCAATCTGAAAAAGATTCTTTTATTCCTATCTATCTATCTATCTATCTATCTATCTATCTATCTATCTATCTATCATCTATCTATCTAAATCACTGTGTTGTATACCTGACACTAACACAACATTGTAAGTCAACTATACATCAATAAAAAAAGAAACAACTAATAAACAGAATAGATGAATGAGGGTTTTGAAGCTTCTTTTCATGAATATTGCCTAATGTTAAAAAATCAGGTGAAGAGGGATGAAACAAATGTAATGTAGGAGCTTGAAAATGAAAATCTAGAGACTAAGTTAAGGTTTCCTAGCCCTCATCTAACAATCTAAACAGCAAAGAGCTTTATTATTTTCTTCTAGTCCTTTTGCAGAAGTCTACCCATCTTGTGAGGTATGGTGTAAAGAAATAATCTCTTGGAAACAGTAGACTAGGGATATAAACTTAACTGCAAATTTCACATGGTTCAAAAAAATACATATTATGTATATTCATTCACAACTGTCACAAAATAGGTGTGTAGAAATAACCAACAGATAAAAAGGGGACCATTGAAAGATTTTCTTTCTTAAACATGATCCACCCTTGGGTATAAACAAGAGCTTAAAAAATGACAACTACTTGAATTAATATAAATACAAATGTAGAATATATCTGAAGTGATGAAGACACATTGAATCTACCTAAATTCCTTGATCTTATTTTCTCCAAAATGTATAATCCTCCTCTCTCCAAAGGTTTTTATTAGAGCAGCTATCAAGTAGCAAAATAGCCTACCTTTCCCCTACTCTTTTTTAAGATAACATTTCCTGACATCAAAACAACAAGGGAGAGGAAGGGGAAAACGAGGCCAGGAATCCACCACCATCTGAAACTTAGCCTGGGAACAATTTAGAACAGACACAGCAGTTTCCCTTCTGAAAGGGAAATATATTGCCATTTATCTTTCCATATGATATATCATAATTACAAAGTGCCCCAGGAATAGCTTATGCTTTTTCTTTTCAATGTGAAAAGCAGTGTTGTGTCTATTCTAACTTGTTACTGTCATAAAGGGCTACGTATTTTCCACATACACTGCTAGTTACATAAATCACTTAATTTCCCCTTTATTACATTAATGGTATGTAGAATTAACTGTTGAGCTCTTTGGCTATTAACAATATGCTGAATAAAAAAAATTATTCTTCAAGCAGAAAAGAGAGTGTTTATTTCAAGAGTTCTGAAAGGCTTCTGCTGCTTGGGAATGAAAGCCTCCCTATTGAAATAGCATGTGGATATTGAATGATTTAACACATTCTGATATATGCTTTTCTGCTTTTCTGATACATGTGCAAAATACAAGCTAACTGGCATGACAGTATAGCATATAGTAAGCGAAACATTAAGAAAAAATAATGGTGTCGGGAGACCTTTAATTTTCTTTAATTAGGAAAACAGATTTGGAGATCTGACTTCTTGATGGAACTATGCTAATATGCATAACACTTTCCTGAATTATTCACCGTATAAATTTCTACTCCTCTGTAGAAAAGCCCTCTACTTCTCTCCACAGGAGTTGGTCTCACCCTGGAATCAATTCCATCCCACCGTCAGGTAATTTGCAGACATAGCTGCTTCCCTGAGCACACTGGCTCTTACTGGACATGGGCAAAAAGTAAACATTTGTTGTTAAATCAATGAGATCTTAAGGCTGTTTTTTACTTCCACACAATCTAACCTCTTCTGACTAATGCATTTTGCAATCTAGAAATATTTTTCCTTAGCTGTTTGACCTAACATTTCCAATCACACTGAGAGAAAAAGAATCATATTATTGATACATCTTTTTATTAACCATGAAGTAATTATTTTTCTCACCTATTTTGTAAAACTGCATTAAGAGATGCCTAGTAAAGGTATATGAAATCTTCATATATCCCCCTTTCTTAATTTTTAGTGACATAGAGTTCAGAGCCCATGAAGAACATTATAAAGACTCTATTTTTTCCTTACCCCACAATTCCTTTCTTAAAGTACTTTTAACTTCTTGAAAAGAAGGCAAACAAAATGCTTTTATAGAATATTTTTTAGACTATTTATTATGGAATTTTCAAACCCACAAAAAAATAAATGAATAGTAAAATAAAGCTGTATTTACCTATCATTCAGTTTTCATAATTACCAACGTCTTTCCAATATTGTTTCATTAATCCCCCTCACCCATGTATACCTTTCTTTCTGGATTATATTAAAGCAAGTTCCAACATCATATTCTTCTCTAACCAATAAGAATAATTCTCTTTACATATATAAGTACTATTTCATTATTTCACTTAACAGAGTTAATTTCTTAACTTCACAAAACAGCAAATAGAGTGTTCAAGTTTCTCTGAATATTTGAAAATTTGGCAAACAATATTGTTTGCATCAGAATCCCAACAATAACATACTGCATTTGGTTATTTTGTCTCAAAAGTTTCTTATTTTCCAACAATCCCTACTACCATGCCCTGTTTTTCATGCCCATGATATTTTTGGAGAAAAATTGGTCTTCGTTTTTTAGAAAATCCCATGTTTGGCATTATGCTGATTGTTTCCTTGTTATGTCTTTCATCTTGCTCCTCCATTCCTGTATTTTATGTAAACTGGTAGTTAAATCTAAAGACTTGACTAGTTTCATTTCATTTCATTTTACATTATTTCATCTTTCAAAAATGTATTTAATATATTATGAGGAACACAGTGTCTGATTGTTCACTTTTAATGATGCTGAGATTAAGCATTTTTTAAGGTGTGGTCTGCCTGATCCTTCCATTTCGAAATTCCTCAATTGTTGCTTCAACCCATTAACTCACTTGGGATTGCAAAATGGTTATTTTCTAATTCTACACACACACACACGTACACACACGCACACACTCACTCACATACCTTCCTTTTCATAAAAGATAGCTGATTAGCTCTTAAGAAATCCAGCTGCCATGCTATGCACAGCCCTAAGGAAAGAGGTCCTTGTTTCACAGAAGTGATGTCACCAGCCAACAGCTAACAGGGATCAAAGGCCTGTGGACGATGTGAGTGAGCTTGGAAGTGGACCATCCCCAGCCCAGCCTTGAGATGCCTGCGCACACCTTGAATGCAGCCTCATGAGGACTGTAAGCCACAGAGTTTAGGCTCTGTCCAGAGTCCTGACTCGGAGAGAAGCTGTGACATATTTGTGGTAAGCCAGCAGATTTGGGGGTAGTATTTCTTGTAGCAATAGAAAACTATAACAGATTTTGCCCCTGGAATTGAGATGCTATTCTCCAGGTTGCTTTTTCACTAGTGATGTAGCCTGGAGATCACTGCATATCACTTATAGAGGGTTTTCCTTCCTTTTTATATTGCATATTATGTCATTGGATTGATGTGCCATAGTTTATTCAACTAGTACCTTGCTGATGGACGTTTGGGTTGTTCCTAGCTTTTGCTATAGCTGATAATGCTACAATGAATAGCCTTGGGTATAGATCATTTAGTATTTTTGCCTGCGAACTTTTGGGTAGATTACTGAAGGTGAGGAGATCTATCTATCTGTCATCTATCTATCATCTATCTATCTATCATCTATCTATATGTAATTATGCTAGATATTGCCAAATTCCCCTCCTTAAACTTGTACCGTTTTTTATTCCCACCAACAATGTAAAAGAAGCTTCCACAGTCTCATCGATGGAGTATGATTTCATAGTTCATAGTTTCGCATTTTGTCAGTCTGACAGGGAGAGATGTATCATTGTGTAGTTTTAAATAGTATTTTTCTTGTGAGTGAGATTGAACATCTTTTCACATCTTTAATAGACATTTTTATTTCTTTTCCAGTGATTTAGCTATACATACCCCCTCCCCCATTTAAAAATACTTTATTTTTTAAGAACAGTTTTAGCTTTACAACAAAATTGAGAGGGAGGCATGGGAATTTCCCATACATCCCCTGCCCAACACATTCATAGATATGCCCACTATCTACATCACTCATCAGAATGGTACATTTTTTACTAAGAATGAAGCTACATTGACAAATCATAATCACCCAAAGTCTATAATTTACCTTAGGGTTTGCCCTTGGTGTTGTATATTCTGTGGATTTGTACAAATGGATAATGACATAATATCATACAGAGTATGTTCACTGCCCTAAAAATCGTCTGTTCTGCCCATTATCTCTCTCCCCTCCCCCATCCCCAGCAACTCCTGATCTTTCTGCTGTGTCCCTGTGGTTTTGCATCTTCCAGAAAGTCATATACTTGGAATCATACAGTGTGTAGTCTTTGCAAATTGGCTTCTTTCATTTAGTAGTATGCATTTAAGGTTCCTCCGTGTCTGTTCATGACTTGACCTTCAGAGGTCCTTTCTTTTTAGCACTAAATAACATTCCATTGTCTGGATGTATCACAGTTTATTTATCCATATTCATCTACTGAAGGTCATCTTGCTTGCTCTCAGTTTTGGCAATGATGGATAAAGTTGCTATAAGCACCAAAGAGTAAGTTTTTGTGTGGACATAAGCTTTCTACTCCTTTGGATAAATACCAAGGAGCATGACTGCTGGGTCAAATTCTAAGAGTGTGTTTAGTCTTGTAAGAAATCACCTAACTGTCTTCCAACGTGGCTGTAGCATTCTGCATTCTCACTGGCAATGAGTGAGAATTTCTACTGTTCCACATTTTTGTCAGCCTCTGGTGTCATCAACGGTCTAGATTTTGGTCATTCTAAGAGGTGTGTAGTGGTATCTCACTGCTGTTTTAAATTACATTTCTCTCAAAATACATATGATATATTTTTTCATATACTTGTTTGCCATCTGTATATCTTCTTTGATTAAGTGTCTGTTAAGGTCTTTGGCCCACTTTTTAATCAGGTTATTTTCTTACTGTTGAGTTTTATGAGCCCGTTGTACATTTTGGATAACAGTCCTTTACCAGAGGAATTTTTTGCAAATATTTTCTCCCAGTCTGTGACTTTTAATTTTCTTGCTATTATCTGACAGAGGAGAAGTTTTTAATTTTAACCAAGTCCAGCTTGTCAGTTTTTTTTTTTTCATGGATCGTGTCTTTGGTATTCTATCTATAAAGACATCATCACCATCTAGGGTCTGGTACTTTCTGTTTTGGATGGTTATTAATTATTGATTCCATTTTTAAAATAGATATAAACATATTAAGATAGTCTATGTCTTCTTGTGTGAGTTTCAGTAGATTATATCTTTCAAGGAATTGGTCCATTGCATCCAGGTTATTAAATTTGAGCATATAAAGTTGTTCATAGTATTCCTTTGTTATCCTTTTAATGTCCGTAGCATCTGTTCTGATGTCCTTTCTTTCATTCCTGATGTTCCTAATCTTTGTCCTCTCTCTTTTTTCCTTAGCCTGGCTAGAGGATTATCAATTTACTGATATTTTCAAAGAAACAGCTTTTGGTTTTATTGATTTTCTCTGTTGATTCCCCGTTTTCTTTTCTTTTTTTTTTTTTTTTAAATATTTATTTATTTGGCTGCTCCAGGTCTTAGTTGTGGCATGCGGGATCTTTGTTGCAGCTTGTGGGATCTTTTTTTTAGTTGTGGCATGTGAGATCTTTTCAGTTGAGGCGTGTGGGATCTTTTTTAGTTGCAGCATGTGGGCTCTTAGTTGCAGCATGCGTGATCTAGTTCCCTGACCAGAGATGGAAACCGGGCCCCCTTCATTGGGAGAGTGGAGTCTTAACCACTGGAAAACCAGGGAAGTCCCATGATTCCCTGTTTTCAATTTCACTGATTCCTGCTCTAATTCTTATTTCTTTTATTCTATTTATTTTTGATTTAATTTTGTAAGGTGGAAACTTAGCTTATTGATTTTAGATCTTTCTTCTTCTCTAATGTATGTATTCAATGCCATACTCTTCTCTGTAAGTACTACTTTTGCTACACACCACAAATATTAATAAGTTGTTTCATTTTAATTTAGTTCACAGTATTTTAAACTTAACTTGAGGTTTCTTTTTTGACCCATGTGTTTAGAAATATGTTGTTTAATCTCCATGCATTTTGGAAATTTCCAGTTATCTTTCTGTTATTAATTTATAGTTTAATTCCATTTTAGTCTGAGAAGAGACATTGTATGATTTATGTTCTTTTCAAATTGTGAAGGTGTGTTTTGTGGTCTAGAATGAGATCTATCTTGGTAAATGTTTCAAGTGAGTTTGGGAAAAAATGCATATTATCTGCTGTTGTTTGTTAAGTAGTCTACAAATGCTTACTATATCTAGTTGATTCATGGTGCTGTTGAGTTTAACTGTGTCCTTACTGATTTTCTGCTTGCTGGGTCTGTCCACTTCTGAGAGAGGGGTGTTGAACCTCCAACTATGACGGTGGATTCCTCTATTTCTCCTTGCAGTTCTGTCAGTTTTTGCCTCATGTATTTTGATGATGTGTTGTTAGGCTCATACACATTAAGAATTGTATGTCTTCCCGGATAATTGACAACCTTATCGTTATGCAATGCCCCTTTTTAATCCCTGATAATTTTCCTGACTTTGAAGTCTGTTCTGCCTGAAATTAATATAGTGACTCCAGCTTTTTTTTGATCAGTGTTGGCATGGTATATGTTTATACATCCATTTACCTTTAATCTTTATGTGTCTATATATATAAACTGGGTTTCTTGTAGACAACATATAGTTGGGTCTTGTTTTTCTATCCACTCTGAAAATCTCTGTCTTTTAATAGGTGCATTTAGACCTTTGATGTTCAAAGTGATTACTGATATGGTTGGATTAATATTTACCATATTAGTTATTATTTTCTATTTGTTACTCCTATTCTTTGTTTCAGTTTTGTTTCCCACTCTTTTACTATCATTTGTGGTTTTAATTGAGCATTTTATATGATTCCATTTTCTCCCCTTTATTTTTTATACTTTTATTCTTTAATAAAAAATAAAAGTATAATTTTATACTTTTTATGTTTCAATAAAAGTATACTTTTATACTCATGTTTTCAGTGGTTGCCCTAGTTTTTACAATGTGCATTTACAGCTAGTCCAAGTACACTTTCTAATAACACTACGGCACTTCACTGGTAATGTGAGTACCTTCCAATAAAAAATAATCCTAATTTCTTCGTCTCATTCCTCGTGTCATTGAGGTCATTCATTCCACTTACATACAAGTATAGAAAAACATATATATATATATATATATACACACACACACATACACATCTATCATGCATGCTTATACATAGTATACCTAATATATATATATGTATACACATAAGCATGTATAATCAGATACATTGTTGCTATTATTATTTTGGACAAACTATTATTTGTTAGATAAATTAAGAATAAGAAAAATAAGTTTTTATTTTACCTTCACTTCTTCCTTGATGTGCTTCCTTTACTTATGAAGATCCAACTTTCTGATCTATATTATTTTTTTCTCTTTCTTAAGAATTTTTTTTAACATTTCCTACAAGGCAGTTCTACTTATAACAATTACCCAATTTTTGTCTGAGAAAGTCTATTTGTCCTTCACTTTTGAAGGATAATTTCACAGAGTACAGAATTCTAGATTGGTGCTTATTTTCTTTTCTCAACACTTTAAATATTTCACTCTACTTTCTTCTAGCTTGCATGGTTTCTGAGAAATAGGAGATAATTCTTATCTTTGCTCCTCTATAGGTAAGTTTTTTTTTTTATCTCCTCTTTCTGAATATTTTCTTTATCTTTGGTTTTCTGTACTTTGAAGATGATATTCTTAGGTGCAGGTTTTTTTGTTTGTTTTATCTCGTTTTTTGCTTGGTATTTTCTGAGCACCCTAGATCCACGGTTTGGTTTGGTGTCTGACATTAACTTAAGGAAATTCTCAGTAATTATTGTTTCAAATATTTATTCTCTTCCTCTCACTCTTTCTTATCCTTCTGATATTCCCATTACGTGTACCTTACACCATTTGTAGTTGTTCTGCAGCCCTTGGATGTTCTGTTCTCTTTTTGTTGTTGTTGTTGTTGTTTTTTTGTCTTTATTTTCTTTGCTTCTCAGTTTTTAAAGATTCTTTTCATATATCCTATTGCTCAAAGATTCTTTCCTCAGCCATGTCTATCTTACTTAGGCATTCTTCATTTCTCTTACAGTGTTTTTATGTCCAGCACTTTCTTTTTGTTTCTTTCTAGGATTTCTATCTCTCTGCTTACACAGCCCAGCTGTTCCTGCATGTGGTCTACTTTATTTGTTGAAGTGCTGTGAATATTAACTATAGTTGTTTTAAATTCTTGATCTGATAATTCCAACATTCCTGCCATGTCTGGTTCTGACGCTTGCTCTCTCCCTTCAAATAGTGTTATTTGCCTTTGGTATGCCTTGTGCTTTTTTCCTGATAGCTGGACACGACATACTGGGTGAAAGTAACTGCTATAAATGGGCTTTAATAAATATTGTGGTGAGGTGTTGGGGTAGGGTATGCATATAATAGTATTAATATTATGACTAAGGCTAATAGTCCTGTGATTAGGTCTTGGTCTTTCAGTGAGCCTGTGCCCCTGGACCGTGAGCTTCACAGGTGTTGCTTTTTTTCTCTCCCCTGTAGATGGGAGAGGATGGCCAGAGGGGCTAGGGTTGTGTTTTTCCCTTCTCCCACGAGAGAAAGGTAGAGCTTGTTGGAGCTGGGTATTTCCCTTCCCCAGGTGAATTAGATTCTGATAACCCCCATTAGGTTAGGCTCTGGTTAACTGGTTTCTCCTGAGGGAAGCCTTGTTAACAAGCGCAGAGCTCTTTGGGAACTTTCAAAATGGCTCCTTCTCTCCGCCCCCAGCCAGAAGCCAGAGGGGCCTTGATACTGACTGCGGCCGTTAGGTTGAGTCCTGCAGGTAAATCCTACAGGATTGCTGGGCCCCCCACCACTGGGTCCCCCTGGAGTTTCCAACTCTCTGACGTTTCCTCCTGAGCCTCCAGCATTTCGTCAGCCACACGTCAACTGTCCCTGCCCCGGCCGGCGCCCCACAGTGATTTCCACTCCTGAGTCTCTGCTCAGGTAAGCTGTTACTCCTGTTTTTGCCTTCTACCTTCAACCGGGGATGCAGTGGTTTTTCCTGTGTTTTCACGTCACATATAGATCCAAGAAGAGTTGTTGATTTTCAGTCTGTTTAGCTTTTTGTTGTTGTTAGGATGAAATGGCGTCTTCCAAGCTCCTTACGTGTAGAACCAGAAAACTGGCGTTCCCTACATTTTTGTTTTCCTTAGTTTTATTGGTTTATGGTATTATCTGTTTCACATGTGCAATATTGTTTTGACTTCTGTATACACTACAGTGTGCCCACCACCAAAAGTTTAGTTTCCATCCGTCCACACTGTTAAGCACCTTTACCCCCCTTCCATTTTTTAACAAGCTGTTTTCTCAGATTTTAGGAGTCCTTTATGCATGGAGGATATAATCCCTTTGTGATAAAATTACAGTTTCTTCTCTAGTTTGTCACTGATAATTTAACTTTGACCTTTATTCAATGGTATTTGTTTTATATGGTCAGAGTTACTATTTTCCATGGCTTTTGGATTTCAAAGCATGGTTAAAAATGTTTTTCCAATCAATTTTAAGGGGATATGTTCATGTTTTCTTCTAGAACTTGTTTAGTTGTAATTATTTTACATTCACACCTGTGTTCCAGTTGGAATTTATTCTGTTGTAGTGTGTGAAGATCAGATCCAATTTTAGGTTGGTTGGTTTATGACTTCTGTTCCTCTTATGGTTTCTATTTTATTAATCTCTCATTTTGAAAATTTGTTCCTTTTGCCCTTTATGGTTTATTTTGTTGGTTTTTTGGTCTTTTACTATTGTTTTGAGGTGCTTTTTGTTAATAAATAATTATGAAAAATGTAAGTATTTCATTCTTTTCTCTGAGCGCTGTTTTAGCAATATCACACTAGATCCCAAAAGCTGTTTCATCGTCATTATTTTTGAGAAATTCTGTAATTTCATTTTGTGTTTTTCCCTTTGATCCAAGGGTTCTTTAATATCATTTAAAAAAATTGCAAGTAGACGAGACTTAAAAATTTTTGTTATTAGTTCATGGTTTATTGTACATCATCAAAGTATACTGTTTGTACTATTTATTTTAATATTTAAAAACTAGCTCTATTTTTGAATTTATTAATTTGTGTGTGGAATTATATGTAGTCCATTTTTATGAATGTTCTATGTTCATATGAAAGAACTTATATTCTCTACTGTCAAATATCAGTTTACAGTATTTATGTATAATATACACCTTATTGACTTTGATTTTTAGGTCTTCTCTATCTTTACTGATGTTCCCCTAAATCTGTCCTGGACTGAGAGAGGTATTTAAAATCCCTTATAATTAGCAATTCACTCCATTTTTTCCATCTCCTGCAGTTGCTTCTGTATGTAAGTTGCTGTTGTGTTTGGGGTGTATAGATATTGACTCATTTATCCTTCATTGTGAGTTGTAGTCTTCAACGTTATAATGTGTTTCATTGTCATTTAATACCTTTGTCTGTATTCTTTCTGTCTAATATTAATATAACAATCCCTGCTTCTTAAAAACTGCATTTGCCTGTTACATCTTTGCCCTACCGAGATGGCAGATTCATTAGACGGAAGAGGAACTCAGGACGCCTTGAGTTCCTCTTGAAACAAGAGGGAGTCTGGCTCAAGAGCAGACTGCAAGAAGTGATGGAGTAAATACATGTCTCGTTCACATTTGGGATGTACCTATCAAAGGCCTCCCCTGTGGTGACATTTTTTCCAGTTCAGCCAGAGTACTCACAGGTTGCATTATTTTCACCTCTAAAGATAATCTGTTTGGTTTCATGTTCTAAACAGACTACACAACTTCAGGACAGAAAGTCTTGTTTTCTCTCAGAAGAGCAAAACATTGGAAAGGTGAAGAGGAGAGAAAAATAATGAATTTTAAAAATTTAACATGTACAGTCTTTGGAGGATTCTAATTGATTATTTTCTTTGGATTCGGAAGGGAGATATAAATGGACTTTTGCAAATAATAGTGATGTATTTTGCCCACCGGCCAGCAAGAGAGTCTGTTTTTGTTTCTGGAGTTTGACTTTACAATGATGAATCTAGTGTTCATTTTCATTAAAAATATTTTTATCCAGCAATTTTATATATTTGTTTACAGCTAGGTAGAGCAAGAACAAATAAACTATTGTGGTGGTTGGCATGCTAATATTAAAAAATACTTTTTTTTCTTTTTAAGTAGAAGTGAAATATAATGACATAAAATCATAAATTTGGCAGTATTGATGAAGCACATAAAAAGACTTTTCTCTTTTTCACTATAAGGTATTTTGGGAACTGGATTGGGTCAAAAGAGAAGAGGGAATATCCTTTGTTGACTTGCTTATTTTTATTTTATTTTATTTTTATTTTTTTGTGATATAATCAAATAGCATTTTTATTAGTTTGCTAGGGTTGCCATAACAATATCACAGACCATGTCACTTAAACAACAGCTACTTTCTCAAATTTCTGGAAGCTGGAAGTCCAAGATCAAGGTGTCGGCAGGTTTGGTATCTCTTGAGCCTCTGTCATTGGCTTGCAGATGGCCACTGGCTTGCTGTGTCCTCAAATGGCAATTTGTTTGTGTGCAATCATCCTGGTATCTCTCCCTCTCTTCTTAAAAGGACAGAAGTTATACTGGATTTTGACTTGCTTATCTTTAGAAGGTATGTTTATTTTCTCATTTCTGTAGAAAATCCAGTGCAGTAAGAAACTCCAAGCTCCCTGTTAATGCAAAGCTTAAGTAGTCCCAAGAGCAACACATTCATTTATTGGAGAAGAGGAAAGTTATTAAAAACCCCTAAGGCTCCGTGAATAGCTCATTTACCTACTTTGCTTAAATGCTAGTCTAGAATTAGTTCTTGACTAGAGAGCTGCTTATTTTGCAATTAGCAAAGAAGTGAGATTTTTCTGATAATTTTGCTAATATAGTCATACATTAGCTCAATGTCAGTAGTCTGCTTAAATGTGGTGCAATGTTTAGTGCTCACAATCACTATTTTTTCCCTGTGACACAATTGACAAGGTGTTAAATGCACCAGAAGCTTTATGGAAACGAGTGTGTATCCTCTTGAGAAAACCCTGAATGCACTACAATATACACATGATTTCATAATAATTAGGTTCAAGAGAGAACTCCCTAGGGGATGAAACACATACAGGTAATATTAGCTCCCATTTATTGAGTGATTTCTGTATTTGGCATTATGCTAAGTGATTCACATATGTTAACAATAGTGCATTAATCCTCACCATAACTCCGTAAGTCAGGTATTAGTATAACTGTCTTTATGTCAGATCGTGAGGCTCAAACAAGTTGATTAACTGGTTCAAAGTAATATGGTCATGATGGAGCTGGGATTCACACATTGATTCTAGATTATATGTTCTTTTAAATTGAAGTATAGTTGATTTACAATGTTGTGTTAGTTTCAGGTGTATAGCAAAGTGATTCAGTTTTATATATATATATATATATACACTCTTTTTTTCAATGAAAATATTTAGGTATAAAAAGATGACAGAACTAATATAATACTCATATAATCGCAAAGTGGCTTAAGAGGTAATTGAAACGCTCTTTGCTCTTGCTCTGCTGCTAATCACATTGTTTCTTTTTTTCCACTAGAAGTAGCCACTGTCTGAATTTTGTGACTATCTTTCCCGTATATTTATTTTCTTAAATGCATACCAATTTATTCCTAAACAATATATCCTATTGCTTTAAATTAAATATCTAAAAACATTATTTAAATTAGAATTTTGTATAAATACTATATGTATCTGTCCGGAATTTGCTCCATTATTTTTGTGAGATTTATCCATGTTGATACAAGAGTTCCTTTTCATCACTTCTAAATTATATATAATAGTGTGCTACAAGAATATGGTATAAACTAGTTATCCATCCTCTATTTGGTAGATATTCTTATTAACTCCATTTATTGGATATTATTGGGAACCTTTATGTGCTGGTTTTCTTCATGCATATCTTAAAGTTTCCTAGGGGTAGAATGACAAGTGGTAAGGTGTGCATCTTCAAATTTAAGAGACAGTCATCCCTCAGTATTGAAGAAGGTTGGTTTCAGGACCCCCTGTGGATATCAAAATCCATGGATGCTCAGGTCCATTATAGAAAATGGTGCAGTACAGTCCACCCTCTGTATCCCTGGTTTCCCCGTCCGTGGATAGGAAGGGCAGCTATAGGTCTAAATGAATTTCCAAAGCACTTGTATTGATGTATATTCACACTAGTATTCCTGTTGTTCTATAACGTACCTGTGTATTGTCAAGCTTCTTTTACATTTATTTTTGTAAATCTGACTGTGTGAAGTGACTCCTCAGTGTAATTTTTATTCACATTTTTCCTTGTCACCGGTTGAGCATCCTTTCGAAGGTATGTGCCATTTGTTTTCTTCCTCTGTGAATTGCCTAGTCATATATTTTGTTCATTTTCTGAATGAGAGCTCATTTTACGTTATTTGTCTTTTTATTATTGATTTGTAGAAGTTCTTTACTTGTCCTGACTTTTAATTATATGTATCCAAAATGTGTTTTTCAAGACTGGGACTTATTTCTTCAATTTGAGTTTGATGTCTTTTGATGAACAGATATTTTAAAATATGAATGCAGTCAAATCAGTCTTTTTCTTTATAAGTTAAAATTTTTGTTTTTAAAAAAATTTCCTCTTTTACCTTAGAATCAAAAAGAAATTTTCTTACATTACTTCTTTTTTTTTGAATTTTATTTTATTTATTTTTTTATACAGCATGTTCTTATTAGTTATCCACTTTATACACATCAGTGTATACATGGCAATCCCAGTCTCCCAATTCATCCCACCACCACCCCCCCATCACTTTCCCCCCTTGGTGTCCATACATTTGTTCTCTACATCTGTGTCTCTATTTCTGCCCTGCAAAC
>NC_041217.1:2489647-2526037 GCF_002837175.3 Physeter macrocephalus
GTTCCCTTTTCTCCACACCCTCTCCAGCATTTATTGTTTCTAGAGTTTTTGATGATGGCCAATCTGACCGGTGTGAGATGATATCTCATTGTCGTTTTGATTTGCATTTCTCTAATGATTAATGATGTTGAGCATTCTTTCATGTGTTTGTTGGCGATCTGTATATCTTCTTTGGAGAAATGTCTATTTAGTTCTTCTGCCCATTTTTGGATTGGGTTGTTTGTTTTTTTGTTATTGAGCTGCATGAGTTGCTTATAAATTTTGGATATTAATCCTTTGTCAGTTGCTTCATTTGCAAATATTTTCTCCGATTTTGAGGGTTGTCTTTTGGTCTTGTTTATGGTATCCTTTGCTGTGCAAAAGCTTTTAAGTTTCATTCGGTCTCATTTGTTTATTTTTGTTTTTATTTCCATTTCTCTAGGAGGTGGGTCAAAAAGGATCTTGCTGTGATTTATGTCATAGTGTGTTCTGCCTATGTTTTCCTCTAAGAGTTTGATAGTGTGTGGCCTTACATTTAGGTCTTTAATCCATTTTGAGTTTATTTTTGTGTATGGTGTTAGGGAGTGTTCTAATTTCATTCTTTTACATGTAGCTGTCCAGTTTTCCCAGCACCACTTATTGAAGAGACTGTCTTTTCTCCATTGTATATTCTTGCCTCCTTTGTCATAGATTAGTTGACCATAGGTGGGTGGGTTTATCTCTGGGCCTTCTATCTTGTTCCATTGATGTATGTTTCTGTTTTTGTGCCAGTACCATATTGTCTTGATTACTGTAGCTTTGTGGTAGAATCTGAAGTCAGGGAGTCTGATTGCTCCAGCTCTGTTTTTTTCCCTCAAGACTGCTTTGGCTATTCAGGGTCTTTTCTGTCTCCATACAAATTTTAAGATTTTTTTGTTCTAGTTCCATAAAAAATGCCATTGGTGATTTGATAGGGATTGCATTGAATCTGTAGCTTGCTTTGGGTAGTATAGTCATTCTAACAGTATTGATTCTTCCAATCCAAGAACATGTTATATCTCTCCTCTTACATTACTTCTTAAAAATTAACTTTGCTTTTCACATCTAGTTCTTTAATATTTTTGGAATTTATCTTTGTATAAGATAAGACACTGAGGCCTAATTTTTTATGCAGAAACAATTGTCCTGGAACTATTTACTGATTATTTCATCCTTCTCTACACTGATTTGCAGTGCCAGAGGTATTGTGTGTCAAATATACATATATACATGAATATATTTCTGAACATTTTCTTCTGTTTATTTCATCATTCATATGCTATTACCACTATATCTTAATTGTTTTAGTTTTATAATAAAATGTGATATCTGCAAGGGCTAAACCCCTAACATTTTCTTCTTCAGGAATACCTTGACTGTTGACTATCATTCTTACATGTATATTTGATTTTATTTTTTAAGATTTTATTGGAGTATAGTTGATTTACAATGTTGTGTTAGTTTCAAGTGTACAGCAAAGTGATTCAGTTATACATATATGTATATTCATTCTTTTTCAGATTCTTTTCCAGTATAGGTTATTAAAGAATACTGAGTAGAGTTCCCTGTGCTATACAATAGGTCCTTGTTGGTTATCTATTTTATATATAATAGTGTGTGTATGTTAATCTCAAGCTCCTAATTTATCCCTCCCCTGCACCCTTCCCCCTGGTAACCATAAGTTTGTTTTCGAAGTCTGTAAGTCTGTTTCTGTTTTGTAAATAAGTTCATTTATATCATTTAAAAAAATTAGATTCCACATATGAGTGATATCATATGATATTTGTCTTTCTCTGTCTGACTACTTCACTTGGTATGATAATATCTAGGTCCATCCATGTTGCTGCAAATGGCATTATTTTATTCTTTTTTGTGGCTGAGTATTATTCCATTGTATATATGTACCACATCTTCTTTATCCATCCCTCTGTTGATGGACATTTAGGTTGCTTCCATGTCTTGGCTGTTATATATAGTGCTGCAATGAACATTGGGGTTCATGTATCTTTTTGAAGTATGGTTTTCTCTGGATATACACCCAGGAGTGGGATTGCAGGATCATATGGTAACTCTACTTTTAGTTTTTTGAGGACTCTTCATACTGTTCTCCATAGTGTTTGTACCAATTTACATTCCCACCAACAGTATAGGAAGGTTCTGTTTTCTCCACACCCTCTGCAGCATTTACTGTTTGTAGACTTTTTGATGATGTCCATTCTGACTGGTGTGAAGTGATACCTCATTGTAGTTTTTATTTGCATTTCTCTGATAGTTAGTGGTGTTGAGCAGCTTTTCATGTACTTTTTGTACATCTGTATGTCTTCTTTGGAGAAATGTCTGTTTAGATCTTCAACCCATCTTTTGATTGGGTTGTTTGTTTTTTTGAAATAGAGCCACATGAGCTGTTTGTATATTTTGGAGATTAATCCCTTGTCAGTCACTTCATTTGCAAATTACATGTATATTAAAGTCAACTTGCAGAATTTCACAAAACCTCCATTGAGATTCTGTATTATAATAGACTAATTTTGAGAGAAATGATATATTACATATTCCTATCTATGAACATAATATATCACTTATTTTATTTGTATTCTTTAACAAAGTATTTAAATAAAGGTTTATATTTATTCCTTAATATATAGCATATCTTTTGTTAGAGTTTTCCTACATTCTGTATGGTTTTAGACTGTATTAATATTGCATTTATTTGAATTATAGATGTCTTGTGAACAATTCAACAATATTGTATATTCCAATCCATGAACATGGTATATCTTGCCACTTATTTAGAGTCTATTAAAAAGATAATTTTATTGTATAGGAATGCAATTTATTTTTATATACTTGTTTTTAAAATCAAATTTATTGTTGTATAGTTTACATATGAATAAAACTTCTATAAATATTTGCATGAAGATTATTGTGTGAACCTAAGATTTCATATCAGTTGGGTAAATATTTTGGAATGTGATAGCTGAATTGTATGATAAGACCATGATTAGCTGTATTTGATAGTGCAGATTTCCCTCTAAACACTGATTTCACTGCATTCAATACAAATTTAATTTAGTTTGTATTTTCTTTTAGTTTAAAATGTTTTTAATTTCTTTTGAGATTTTTTTTCAATGACCCCTGTGTTATTTAAAAGTGTTTTGTAAAATCTGTAAATATTTGGGAATTTTACATTATCTTTCTGTTATTGATTCTTAGTTTAATTTTATTGTGGTCTGAGAACATATACTGTTTGAGTTTTATCTTTTTTTTTTTTTTTTTTCTGGTACGTGGGCCTCTCACTGTTGTGGCCTCTCCTGTTGCAGAGCGCAGGCTCCGGAAGCACAGGCTCCGGACGCGCAGGCTCAGCGACCATGGTTCACGGGCCTAGCCGCTCCACAGCATGTGGGATCTTCCTGGACTGGGGCACGAACCCGTGTCCCCTGCATCAGCAGGCGGACTCTCAACCACTGCGCCACCAGGGAAGTCCGAGTTTTATCTTTTAAATCTGTTATTCTTTGTTGACAAAGATTATGGTCTATTGTGGAATGTTCTACGTGAACTTGAAAAGAATGTTCATTCTGCTGTTCTTGGACTGAGTATTCCATAAAGGGCAATTAGATCAAATTGATTAATAGTGTTGTTCAGGTTTTCTATATCCTTACTGATTTTCTCACTGCTTGGGCTGTCAGTACTGATAGAGAGGGGTTGAAGTTTCCAACTATGTTAGTAGATTTGTTTATTTCTTCTTTCAGGTTTTTTCTAATATATTTTAATGCTGTGTTGTTAGGTGCATACATATTTAGCATTCTTGTGATTTTTGGAGAATTCTCTCCTTTATCATGATGTAGTGACACTCTTTATTCATGATAATGTTCCCTGTTCCAAAGTTTGCCTTAAATTAGTATAGTGCTTTCTTTGATTATTATTAGCATAGTATATCTTTCTTCATCCCTTTATTTTAACTTGCTTGAGTTATATTTAAAGTGGGTTTCTTGTAGACAAAATATAATTGTTGTTTTTAATCCACTCTGAAAATCTATGTCTTTTAGATTATTCACATTTAAAGTGATTATTGAAATAGTTGGATTAATATCTACCATGTTTGTAACTGTTTTCTATTCATTGCCCTTATTCTTTGTTTCTTTTAAAAAGTCATTTTTCTGACTTCTCTTATTTTTACTGAGTATTTTATATAATTCCATTTTATACCCTTATACAATATCAGTTATACTCACTTTAAAATTATGTAGTGATTGTCCTAAAGTTTACAATATACATTTTTAACTATTCTAAGCCCATCTTCAAATAACACTATACCATGTCAAGTATAGTGCAGCTAACTTATAATCAAATATTCCCAATTTCTCCTTTTATTTCTTGTGCTATTGCTCTTTTATTTCATTAGCCATATACTATAATGACCCAATTATATTATCACTATTACTTTCAATAAATATTTATCTTTTAGATCAATTTAGAATAGAAAATTAATACAATTAATTTTACCTTTATTTATTCCTCCTCTGAAGCTGTTCCTTTCTTTATGTAGATTAAACTTTCTAACCTATATTATTCTTTGACCTAATGAACTTCTTGTAATATTTCTTGAAGGAAAGATCTGATGGTGGTGAATTCCCTCAGTTTTCATTTGTCTGAGAAAGTCTCTAATTTTCCTTTACATTTAAAGGTCATTTATAGATTGAGGAAATCTAGAAGTAATTTCTAGATATAGGACTCTAGACATGTTTATTCTCTTTCAACCTTTTAAAAATTTACTTTGCTTTCTTCTTGCTTGCATGGTTCTGACAAGAAGTCTGCTGTAATTCTTATCCATGTTCTTCTATAGATAAAACGTCTTTTTCCTCTCCTCTGTTTTCTTTAGAATATTCTCTTTTTCTTTGACTTTCTGAACATCTAATATGATATGTCTAAGTGTGATGTTTTTGGTATTTATCCTGCTCAGTGTTCTCTGAGCTTCTTGGATCTGTGACTTTTGTATCTGTTATTAATTTTGGAAAGTTCTTGGTCACTATTATGTCAAGTATTTCTTCTACCCTTTTCTCTCTTTTCCATTTCATTTCTTTATTTCCAATTATATGCACCTTATAACTTTTGATAATCTCACATTAATATATTTTAAAAATCCCTTCTTCTCTCTATTAGTTTGGAATTTTCTCTCTCTCTCTCGCCTTTCTTTTCTGGTTGCATCAGTTGGCTTTACTGCACAGCAAACTACCCCCAGTCTTAGTAAATTAAAGCAACACAAATTTATTATTTTCCATGATTCTACAAGTCAGCTGAGTAGTTCGCTAATTTGAGCTGGTCTCAACTTAGCCAGCTTGGCTCACACTTCTAAAGGAAGTTGGTAGGTTGTTTGGGTGAGAGAGGAGAAAGCCTGGTTGATCTGGTATAATTTTATTGGGGATGAATTGGTTTTTCTCCTTGAAGTTCTTACCTCTCTCCAACAGGCTAGTCTGAGCATATTTTCATGTTAGCTCATGCATGTACTTATGGCAACTACAGAGAAGTCAGAGAGAGAGAGAGAGAGAGAGAGAGAGAGAGAGAGAGAGAGAGAAAGACATAGAGATACAGGTGGTGGAGGCAAAAAAAAGAGGAGGAGGAGGAGGAAAATAAGAATAATAATAAGAAGAAACACTTGACCCCATTTAAAGGCTCTGCTTTCATCAAATTTGTTATTGTCTCATTGGCCAAAGAAAGTTACATGGAAAATCCAAAATAAGTATGGGAGGGTACTACCAAAGTTATGGATTTATGGAGGTCTAAAAAATTAGAGGACATCAATCAGTCTACCAAAGTGCTTATCCTTAAATTTTATTATTTGTGACATATGTATGTATATGTTGACAATGTCTGAAATTAGTAATTTTCCTCATTCTCCTCATGATCAATAAAAGATTTTAAACTCTTAAATGAGCCATTTCTTGCATATATTTTTGTTTCAAATTTTAATATCATCTTCATTTAGATCCCATATTAATTGTTATTATTATTGTCTTATGTAGTCAACATTTTCTCCGTCTTATCTACTTTTGTTTCTTTGTTCCATTCCTTCTTGTTTCTTATTCATTCTCTCTTGAATAATTTTCAATTTCCTGAAGTACTTTTTTAAAACTTATTTTAGGGGAGATCTGTTACAGGTAAATCTTCAGAGATGTTAATTGAATAAAAAAGTATTTATTTTGTCCTTGTTCTTAAAGATGTTTCTATGGTCCTCTGGCTTGTATTTTTGCTGTTAAAAATTATGCTGTTGATTTAATTATCATACCTTGCTAGCAATATGTCTTCTCTCTCTGGCTGCTTTAAAAATCTGTCTTTTTTGTTTGTTTGTTTTGGAGTCCTGCTGTATCACTCTAATTTGTCTAGGTGTGACCTTTTTATTTTTCCTGCTTGTGTTTTACAGTGGTTCTTGAATCTGAATTATCAGATATATGCTTTTTGAATGTAGCCTGTCCCCCAGTTTATTCTATTCTATACTTCTGTTACTGCAGTTAGGCATAATGTCCCTTTCTCCATAACTATTAACTTCTTATTCATAATTTACATCTTTTTGTCTCTGCGGTTCTCTGGGTTAGTATTTAGATTGATTGTAATTCATTATTTCTCAACTAATGCAATCTGCTGTATAATCTTCCACTAAGTTTTTAATTTCAGTGATTGTATTTTTCCCTTTCTTTAGGGTTTTCCCCCCTTAATGTAAACGGCATTCTAAGTAGTAGCTTAAGGCTTTAGTGTTTGTGAATAATCTCTGTTTTTAAAAAATATTTTAAGAATCTCTATTTTATGTTTTGCAACTGATTATCCATGATCTAAAATCTTTGGGAGTCAAAACCTGTTGTTTGCTTCTTGTGTTGATTTAAAGTTTTATTTGTTTTTCATAGGACTTAGATTTATTGCTTTTGCAAATTTATAAACACTAAATATAAAATTATACAATACCTTGTTATTTTCACAATATTTTTCCTAAATATACATTTTTGTTTTGTTAATGGATAATTTTATCCACCTCATTTTGCAAATATTTGAACCAGATGTGTGAACTTTTGCTTTTTCTAGTTAGGAGAATTTCTCTTTCAAATCTGGTTGAGTATTTTCTGACCTTCTCAACATTTTGTGGCAAACAATATTGAAAGATAAAGAGTCCTTTGGGCCAAACATTGTATGGTTGAAAATATTTTTCTGGTGTAGGTATGATTCAAATTGCACCCTGATCAGTGTGAAGATACTAATTGTATTTTGAGTTTTAATTATTAGAGGGAGGAAAACAGCAACAAAGCACCAAGCTGAATTAATTGTAACTCAAATGGATCTATTTGTGGAGCACACACACTTAAGCACAAATAAAAACATTCTGATTACATTACTGATACATACACACCACATGTGTGTATGCATATATACATAGACATATAGTTTAATAAAGTACAGGAAAATCATGTAATTTTAATTTTTAAAAATTATAGCTTAAAATTCCAGGAAGTAATCTTACATTTCCACTCTGTACACCAAACCTACTTCTTCCTCATATTTCTAAAACAAAATATATTACCTGTGGGCTTTTCATTCAGTTACAGTTGCTATACAGTATTCAAGATTTCATAGTATTTCATTAATGATAAACTCTATGAGTGTGAAATATTTCATGCACTGAATTGCTAACAGGGTGTAGAATAAACTCTCTTGGGTGATTTGAACTAGGGAAAACATGGATTAAATTTCGAGCTAAGTATAATGAGAGGCTCTGGTATTGAGGAATGAGATGTACTAAACAAAATCACTCTAAGGAAATGATAGGAGGGAAGATGCAGGAGGAATATAACAAATTCTTGTTCATGGGGACCCATATTTTCAGTATGTGCTAAACATTCTTCATAGTTTTCTCTGGGCTATTGTTCAGGCTATATTATATTTAGATCATTTGTCTAGAGTAGGTTTTCAGGAAATTTGATGTTGATTACTGGTTTTCTTTTTCTTTGCTGCACAAACAATAATAAATCAGAAATAATGGAAATCTAAAAATAAAAAGGTAAACACAATTTTTCTCCTCTTGTTCATATGCATGTACAATTTTGCATAATTATAATTATAGTGCTTTCTATATTTTTCTCTCTGCATTTCTCTTATTGTTCAGTGTTGTCCTCATTTTTAGGGGCTTCATCATATTTTACCGTTGTGATGTAGAATCATTTACTTAACTCTCTGTTAGTGACGAACATTTATGTTGTTAGGAAGTCTTCATTTTGCATGAAGCACTACTGTTTGTTCATACAGCATCCATTTACCTCTTTTTCCTTTCTAACAGAACCCCAATTTTGTACAAATATCCACACATCTCTTGTGTGACTCTGGGGAAAATGTGTCCATCCCTAACCTCAGGGTGGAGATGGGTTTGACAAAGCTAATTGGCACCTGGCAGTACTTGGGTGAATATCACTGGTCTGGGGTGGCTTAGGGTGATGTAGTCAGAAGGGGCTTGCATCCCCCTGTGTCACTTGCTAATTATACGACTCTAGGAATGATATTTTATCACTCTGTGTCTCATTTCCCTCTCTGTAAATTAATAATTATAATAGCACCAAAACAATGGTTGTTTTAAACATAAATAAGGGAATATATCTTAAGTTCTAAATTTATTTGTAAATGTATAGCACTGGCATATAGCAAGTATTCAATGTCACTTATATTCTTCAGAGTTCTATCACTTGTATAGTGCAATGTCATCAGAAAATAGCTCAAGATAGGATTTCTTTTATACTAAGCACACATTATGTGTGTGTGTGGGGGTGTGTTTAGGTGCAAAAGCTGGAGACCTTGAACCATTAAAATTTTATAACTAGGGCCATTATTCATCCATATGACAAATAAAATCCAAAGGTAAAGAAAATTTACTCAAGCCTAACTCTTAGTGACCAGTTTTCACCTATTCTCCAAGTTGAATGCTCTTTCTTTTAACATTTTGTAAAGATAATACCTTAGTACATTCTTGTTCATCTATCCGTCTATTCATTAAAGACTCATTTTTAAAGCACCTACTATGGGCCAGGCATAATTCTAGCTTCTGGGGAATTAGGGAACAAAACAGACTGAAATTTATTTTAAATATGATGAGAAGCCATTGACTGGCTTTGTTGGGGGAAAGGCATGACGTAAGTCATATGTAAGAAGAATCACTGCCTGCTCTCTGAGACTGGACTCGAGGAAGATGATGAAGCACACAGGGAGAACAGTTAAGAGACCTGATGAGGGGTTACTGTAGCCTGGGAGAGAAAGGTAGCTGGAGAGGAGGTGAGAAGTGTAGGGATTCAGGATACAACTTCTTTGTTAAAATTTTAAACTATGTCTATAGTAAGTAAGGAGTGAAGATATGGCTTCTATACCTTTGTCTCCAATGCCAATCTTCTTTTCAGAGGTAACCATTGTTTCAGTGTGTATGTATCATCATTAACAGTTTAGTGTGCATGTGTCATCAAACTGTTTCCTATGTCATTTATAAATAATTTATAAATAATACTTTAAAAAAATAATATTTTTTTTGCAATTTATTTTCAGTTTTTCCCCCCTTTATGTTGCTAACTTCTTTCCTGGAACTGAATTAAGAATGAATCATGATTTGGAACTCCCCAGAAGCAACCCACCTCACCAACCAATTTTTTGTATAATAGTTTATTAAGACAACAAGCAAGTAAACAAATAACGTTAGCATAGGTAAGTCTCCCCCCTTTTTCCCCCATTTCATTAGGATAGCGCAGTTTCCCAGGATTTGAATGACTGTTTCATCCCTTTTCTTCTTTTTCTCCATTTTAAACTTCAGGCTGAAAACCAGTAGAGGGCACTGATAACCCTGTAGATGCAAGAAGTCTCATGTAAAGATACAAATAAACAAAAAGTGGAATAGGGTTTTAAGACAGAGATCATAGTACAGTGCAACTTCAGAAATGCATTTTCGGGTTTTCTTTTAGAAAGTCAAAACTATTTATACTTCTAATGGGTAGGACCTCCCCATCCTGACTTTAGAGCATTTGAATGTGGGTTTCTGAAAAATATTTTAATATACACAATAAATGATCTTGGTAGAGGTGAAAAATAGTAATTTAATAATATTTTCTCATCTAATTATAAACTATTTTATTTGATTCAAATTGTTCCCAGACTGAAATCTTTTGAGCTGTGTAAGTTGGTTAGAAAATTGAAGTAGGTTTGGTTAAGAGACGTATTTTTACTTGGTTTACTTTTTCAGATTGTGTGCGTGTGTATGTGTATTCAGTGTTTTAAAACATATTCAAAAGGTTATATCTATACCTGTCATGGGTGTGTAAAGTGTCTGTGAATAGCAAATGTAATTTGGAGTCATTATTTGTTCCTGTTGTTAAAAACCCAGACTGATGCATGTTTTGAATTTGGGTTTCTAACAAAATGTAAACAAGCAGAAATATTCTCGAGTTAGTGCATTTGTTTATTCATTTATTGACAGAGATAACTCAGCCTATGGAATGGCTACAGAAACTTAAGTAGTCAAAGAGTAATGTCAAATGATCAAGTCCTAGAAGAATAACATATTTTCTCTAAATCAGAGCCTGTATAGTAAGGAACTCTCTTCGTGTAATCCCAACACTTTTCAACTATGCAAAGTCTTTCAGGATTTTACTTACTAATTCTACTAAAATTATTTACTGTATACGCTGCAAATATTTTTGGGACGCTCATATTCAAAGGCCGAGCACCACTTTCTATGATAGGTATCCCGGTGTCCTGATAGATTTTTCATAGCCAGGAAACTCTATATTTTACTTCTGCTGAGGGTGATGGGCCACCTTCATCAGACACTAGGAGCATCCATTTCAGTGTCTCCACTGAAGTATCATATGGCTTCAAAACAAGAAAAATATAGATTTTCTAAGAAATGTACAAGAGTTCATTTTCAAGATATTTTATGCTTTTGCACGTCGAGGAGTCTTTGGAAATGGTTGGCCTTATGTCACAGAAAGCTGCATCCTCTTTCACTATGACTAGCTTTGAAGAATCCAAAGTATGTTCCCCCATTCATGAGGACAGTGTGGGATTGCAGACCCCGTGACACCTGATTCTGGGTCTTAATTTCCCATTCTTTGATGATTTCATGAGCCAAATTGCAACAATGCACACGTTTTTTCTTGGCTTACTTCCTTTATAGTAAAACTGTAACAGGATATGGCAGCTCATGGCTTTCTGCCTCTGGATGGCAGTAACTCCTGCTTAAATGTTCACAACCCTTAATTGCAATATCCTGAAGGAAGGACTTCCCGTCCTTTGTCAGTTTTCTATCCAAATAATACACTAATTTTACTTAGTCAGAAAAAAAAATGTGTATATATATATATATATATATATATGCATGCATACATATATATCTTTTAAATTTATATATGTATAAGATGAAAACTAAGAATAAGCTAGGAATCTGTTTAGTGTTAATAGTTGATAGCATAAATCCCAGGTTAGAAGGAAAATGAGGACGCAAAGAGCTAACCTAAAAAAAAAAAATTGGCATTTGGATATTTCCATATGTTTATATGTGATTCGTTTTCCTTCTTACATAAATTAACAAATGCTGCTGAGCCAACCATATTTCTTACCTCGAGACAACGGGGCACTGCAAAGGCTCTAGGAATATATCCAGGCTTTGGGAGTAAGCATGTCTACCACTAAAATTATGTGCTCTGATTAATATAGTCCATCTGGACTTTCTGACTGTGACTGTTCATAGACACAAAGAATTAAAGAGCTTAAACATTAAATAAAGTGAAATGCACACATGTTAAATGTAGTTCACTAAACTCTCCATGCAGCGGTTACTGCAACGCTATAAACTGACATCTGGGTTGGGCTGTGGGCTGTAATTTATTGTCTGTATTATTTTTCTGGTCCTCCTCTTACTTGTTCTTTTAAACCCGCTATTCCTTTTCTGAGTCCCTGGTTTACCTCCTTAGCCCCAGACACCCTTGCACTGCTTGCCCCCTAAGATCTCTGTGCTTGAAAGCCTGCTTACACACTTTTCTAGATCTTGCCCTCTGTGTTGAGGTAGCTTAAGAGCTTCTGCTGCCTGTTCAGCTCTATCAGTTGTGTGGCCTCCTAGTGAACCTACACAGCTTCCTTGCTGCGGAAGGAGGATAGATTGGCAAGTAAGAAAGGATGCTGTTAGAAAATCTTCTACATGAGGCACACCTTCTCTTTTTAACAAACATTCTTCTGAGAATTTAAGTAGTTTTGAAAGTGATACATTAAGACCAAAATTTACTGCATAAATTACATTCTTGGGTATGATGTCTTGGGACATCAACTTTTGATGTCTAATTGAAGTGACCTCAGCTTCTGAGAATTTCATGTAACTACCTTCAAACCATTGTTGATTTAGTAGACTTTCCTATGTACTCATGCATGTAATTTTTTTAACTTAGAAAAATGAATGTAATTTTAATGGCTTCTAGATGATAAAATTTTAAAGTAAATATTATTACAATGATAATTTTCTTTGCCTCAAATGAAATAGTCTATTTATGAGGACAAGGGCCGGGTTTCCTTTGGGAAAGAATGGAGGATCTTCTCAAAGTAACAATGGACACAGAAATAGCTAGAACAGAAAAAGCCCCAAACCATAGGAGAATATGAACCTTGGTAGAAAAGGCAAGGAAGGAATTCAGAGTCACTAAAGCCAATAGCGTTAGAAGCAGGTATGGAATCTGGGATCAAGTTGATGGGAATAAGGACAAGAGTCCAGCAAATTGGAAGATGAAATGAGAGAAGGTCCCAAGGCTCAACTTCCTGGGGAGCTTCCTTGTATCCTTTTCTAAGTTGCATATGTAAATCCGTGTGTTTGACTTGGTGCCATAAACTGCTTATACACAGAGTGACCCGTATCACTGGCCAAAATAGAGGAGTGACCCTCGGCAGTTCTTGTACGTGGCATCATCTGGCTGGGGCTTATTTCCAGAATGCAGAGATAGCATCAATCTCCAGCTCAGTAAGAACTGATCATGTTGCCAATTCGTGGTTGGAATCCAACGTTGTGAAGATTTGTGTTGAGCTGGGTCAGTGCCCTTAATATTTTTCACTCTGCCCACTTCTGAAATTTCAGGATACATTTTTTCTTGTCCAGTTTTATTGTGATATAATTGCTGTACAGCACTTTAAAAGGTGGATAGAATAATGACTTGACTTATGTACATCGTGAAATGATGACCACAATAAGTTTAGTGAATATTCATCTTCTCATATAGATACAAAATGGAAAAAACAGAAACAATTTCTTACGGTGAAAACTCTTCTTTTTGCGGTACACGGGCCTCTTACTGCTGTGGCCTCTCCCGTTGCAGAGCACAGGCTCCGGACGCGCAGGCTCAGCGGCCATGGCTCACGGGCCCAGCCGCTCCGCGGCACGTGGGATCTTCCCGGACCGGGGCACGAACCCGTGTCCCCTGCATCGGCAGGCGGACTCTCCACCACTGCGCCACCAGGGAAGCCCCTTTTGTTTTTGTTTTTTTGTATGATGAAAACTCTTAGGGTTACTCCCTTAACTTTCATCTATAACATACAGCTGTGTTAACTATATTTATCATATTGTACATGACATCCCTATTTCTTGTTTGTCTATAACCGGAATTCTATATACCTTTTGGCTACTTTCATCCAACTCCTCCTTCCCCCACACCCCAATTATGATCTCTTTTACTATGAGTGAGTTTGTTTGTTTGTTTTTGAAGTATAATTGACCTATAGCGCTATGTTAGTTCCTGGTACATGGCATAGTGACTCAATACTTCTGTACATTTAAAAATGATCACCACAATAAGTCTAGTTACCATACGTCACCATACAAAGATATTACATTGTTATTGGCTATATTCTCCACACTCTACATTTCATCCCTGTGACTCTTTTATTTTGTAACTGGGAGTTTGTAACTCTTCATCGCCCTCACCTATTTCTTTCCTCCCTACCCCCGACAATCACCTCTTTGTTCTCTGTATCTGTGAGTCTGTCTCTCTTTTGTTCATTCACATGTTTTGTTTTTTAGATTCCACATATAAGTGAAATTATATAGTATTTATCTTTTTCTGTCTGACTTATTTCGCTTAGGATAATACTCTGTAGGTCCATCCATGTTGTCACATTTGGCAAGATTTCGTTCTCTTTTATGGTTGAGTAATATTCCATTATATCTGTGAGTCTGTGTCTGTTTTGTTATATTCATTCATTTGTTCTATTTTTTAGATTTCACGTATGAGTGATATCATGTCTTTCTCTGACTTATTTCACTAAGCATAATGCCCTCCATGTCCATCCATGTTGTTGCAAATGGCAAATTTTCATTCTTTTTCATGGTTGAGTAATATTCCTGTGTGTGTGTGTGTGTGTGTGTGTGTGTGTGTGTGTGTGTGTGTGTATCACATCTTCTTTATCCATTCATCTACTGATGGACACTTATGTTGCTTCCATATCTTGGCTATTGTAAATAATGCTGCAGTGAACATAGGGGTGCATATATCTTTTTGAATTAGGTTTTTGTTTTCTTCAGACATATACCCAGCAGTGGAATTGTTGGATTGTATGGTAGTTCTATTTTTAGTTCTTTGAGGAATTTCCACTGTTTTCCAAAGTGGTTGCACCAGTTTACATTCCCACCAGCAGTGCACTTTTAGTCCGTGTGTGTCTTTAGCTCTGAAGTAAGTCTTTGTAGGCAGCATATATACTGGTCTTGTTTTTGTATCCATTCAGCTACTCTGTGTCTTTTGATTGGAGCATTTAGTCCATTTACTTTTAATTATTGATAGGTATGTATTGCCATTTTGTAAATTGTTTTCATTTTGTTTTTGTAGTTCTTTTTTGTTCCTTCTTTTTTCTCTTCCCTTGTGATTTGATTTTGATGACTATCTTTAGTGTTATGTTTGGATTTCCTTCTCTTTTGTGTGTGTACATCTGTTATAGATTGTTGGCCTGTGATTACCATTAGGTTTATACATAGCTCTCTCTCCCTCTCTCTCTCTCTCTTTCTCTCTCTCTCTCTATATATATGATCATATATATATATGATTTTTATACATTGATAATCTCTTAAGTTCAAATGCATTTTTAAAACCCTGAATTTTTTACTCCCCCCACATTTAATGTTTTTGCCATCATATTTTACATATTTTTTTGTTTTGTGTATCCCTTAACTGCTTATTGTGGATATAGATGATTTTACTACTTTTGTTATTTAACCTTTCTATTAGCTTTGTAGGTGGTTGATCTACTGCCTTTATTGCCTTTACCAATGAGATTTTTTCTTTTGTAATTTTTATATTTCTAGTTGTGGTTTTTTTCTCTTCCACTTAAAGAAGTCCCTTTAACATTTCTTGTAGAGCCAGTTTAGTGGTGATAAACTCTTTTATCTTTTGCTTGTATGTAAAACTCTTTATCTCTCCATCAAATCTAAATGATAGCTTTACTGGGTAGAGTATTCTTGATTATACATTTTTTTTCTTTCATGACTTTAAATATATCATGCCACTCTCTTCTGCCTTTCAGAGTTTCCATTCAGCTGAAAGTCTTATGGGAGTTCCTTTGTACATAACTAGTAGTTTTTCCCTTGCTGCTTTTAGTATTCTCTCTTTATCTTTAATTTTTGCCATTTTAATAACAATGTGTCTTGGTGTAGATCTTACCTGGGATTTTCTGTGCTTCTTGGACCTGGATGTGTTTCCTGTCCCAGGTTAGGGAAGTTTTCAGCTATTATGTCTTCAAATATGTTCTCTGCCCCTTTCTCTCTCTCTTCTCCTTCTGGGACACCTATAATGTGAATGTTTGTATGCTCGATGTTGTCCCAGAGGTCTCTTAAACTGACCTAATTTTTTATAACTCTTTTTTTTCTTTTTTCTGTTCATCTTGAGTGATTTTCATTACTCTCTCTTCCAGTTTGCTGATCTGTTCCTCTGCTTTGTAGGCAGCATATATACTGGTCTTGTTTTTGTATCCATTCAGCTACTCTGTGTCTTTTGATTGGAGCATTTAGTCCATTTACTTTTAATTATTGATAGGTATGTATTGCCATTTTGTAAATTGTTTTCATTTTGTTTTTGTAGTTCTTTTTTGTTCCTTCTTTTTTCTCTTCCCTTGTGATTTGATTTTGATGACTATCTTTAGTGTTATGTTTGGATTTCCTTCTCTTTTGTGTGTGTACATCTGTTATAGATTGTTGGCCTGTGATTACCATTAGGTTTATACATAGCTCTCTCTCCCTCTCTCTCTCTCTCTTTCTCTCTCTCTCTCTATATATATGATCATATATATATATGATTTTTATACATTGATAATCTCTTAAGTTCAAATGCATTTTTAAAACCCTGAATTTTTTACTCCCCCCACATTTAATGTTTTTGCCATCATATTTTACATATTTTTTTGTTTTGTGTATCCCTTAACTGCTTATTGTGGATATAGATGATTTTACTACTTTTGTTATTTAACCTTTCTATTAGCTTTGTAGGTGGTTGATCTACTGCCTTTATTGCCTTTACCAATGAGATTTTTTCTTTTGTAATTTTTATATTTCTAGTTGTGGTTTTTTTCTCTTCCACTTAAAGAAGTCCCTTTAACATTTCTTGTAGAGCCAGTTTAGTGGTGATAAACTCTTTTATCTTTTGCTTGTATGTAAAACTCTTTATCTCTCCATCAAATCTAAATGATAGCTTTACTGGGTAGAGTATTCTTGATTATACGTTTTTTTTCTTTCATGACTTTAAATATATCATGCCACTCTCTTCTGCCTTTCAGAGTTTCCATTCAGCTGAAAGTCTTATGGGAGTTCCTTTGTACATAACTAGTAGTTTTTCCCTTGCTGCTTTTAGTATTCTCTCTTTATCTTTAATTTTTGCCATTTTAATAACAATGTGTCTTGGTGTAGATCTTACCTGGGATTTTCTGTGCTTCTTGGACCTGGATGTGTTTCCTGTCCCAGGTTAGGGAAGTTTTCAGCTATTATGTCTTCAAATATGTTCTCTGCCCCTTTCTCTCTCTCTTCTCCTTCTGGGACACCTATAATGTGAATGTTTGTATGCTCGATGTTGTCCCAGAGGTCTCTTAAACTGACCTAATTTTTTATAACTCTTTTTTTTCTTTTTTCTGTTCATCTTGAGTGATTTTCATTACTCTCTCTTCCAGTTTGCTGATCTGTTCCTCTGTATCATCTAATCTACTGTTGATTCCTTCTAGTGTATTTTTAATTTCAGTTACTGTACTCATCAGTTCTGTTTGATTTGTCTTTATATTTTCTAACTCTTTGTTAAACTTCTTACTGTGTTATTCCATTCTTCTCCCAAGTTTGTTTAGCATCTTTTTGATCATTACCTTGAACTCTTTATCAGGTAAATTACTTATCTCTACTTCGCTTAGATCTTCTTCTGGGGTTTTATCTTGTTCCTTCCTTTCAAAAATACTACTCTGTTGCCTCAATTTGCCTGTTTTCTCTGTTTTTATTTCTATGTATTAGGTAGGTTAATTGCATTTCTTGATCTTGGAGGAGTAGCCTTATGTAGAAGACATCCTATGGGGCCCGGTAGCACACTCCCCTCTGGTGACCAGAGCTAAATTCTCTAGGGGTGCCCGCTATGTGGGCTTCATGGGCCCTTCAGTTGTGGTGGGCTGACTACCGTGGGCACACTGGTAGGCATGAGTGGCTCCTGGCCTGGTTGGTTGCCAGGCCCCACCTAGTGCAGAGGCTGTCAGCCATTGGTGGGCAAAGCTGGGTCCTGGGGTGGCTGGCTGTAGTCCAGAGGTCCCAGAGCTGGTGTCAGCCTGCTGGTGGGTGGGACCAGGTCATGGGGTGACTGGCTTTGGGGGCCTGGGGGTCCTGAAACTGGTGCTGACCTGCAGGTAGGTATAGCTGGGCCCCAGGGTGGCTGCCTGAGGGCACAGGGTCCTGTAGCTGGTGCTGGCCTGCTGGTGGGTACATCTGGGTCCCAGGTCTGCTGGCTGAGGGGCCCAAGGTATCTTAGAGCTGATGTCCCCTCTCTGGTGGGCATGGCCAGGACCCAGGGGGATGGTGCCTGCCCACTGGTGGGTGAAGCCAGAACTGGAGCTAGTGCTGGTACATTGGTGGGCAAGACCAGGTCCTGGTACTCTAATGGGTGGGGCTGGGTCCTGGGGTGCCTGGGATGCTCATGGGGGCCTCTGGGTGCTGCCAGCCTACTAGCAAATGGAGCTATGTCCCCATGAAGCTAACTGCTTGGCCTGTGGGGAGCACTAGGACTGGTGCTGACTGGCTGGTGAGTGGGGTTTGGTCCTGGTGCTAATAAGCTAGAAGGAAGATTCCAAAATGTCACTTGCCAGCTGTAGTGTCCTCGTGGTAGAACAAGCTCCCCAAAATAGCTGTGCCATCATCTGTGTCCCCCAAGGTAAGTCTCAGTTGCCTTCTACCTCTCTGGGAGACTCTCCAAGATCAGCAAGTGGGCCTGACCCAGGCTCCTTTCAAATTACTCTTTCTGTCCCAAGTCTCAGAGTGTGTGAGGTTTTGTGTGCGCCCTTTAGGAGTGAAGTCTCTATTTCCCACAGCCTTTGGGACTCCTGAAAGCAAGCCTTGCTTGCCTTCAAAGCCAAAGATTCTGGGGGCTCATCTTCCTGGGTCCAGACCTCTGGTCTGGGGAGTCTGATGTGGGCTTGGGCCCCTTGCTCCCTCGGGAGATTGTGATTATTCTCCCCTTTGCGGGTCACCCACTCAGGGGTGTGGGTCTTGACTGTACTGCGTCTCTGTCCCTCTTACCTGTCTCATTGTGGTTTCTTCTTTATATCTTTAGCTGTAGATGATCTTTTCTGCTAGTCTTCATGTCATTCTCATCAATAGTTGCTCTGTAAATAGTTGTTATTTTGGTGTGACCATGGGAGGAGGTGAGCTCAGGTCTTCTTAATCTGCCGTCTTCTATGTGATACCTTTTAAAAATGTCTGAAGAGTGTTTTTAATTCAATGGACTTCTTCTAAGTTCTACCTGGGCCCTTCCTCCCAGGGTGCTCCCTTGATTGGTTTCCGTGGTTTTCATTCTCTTGCTTTGTGTCTAGATATCCATTCAATAAATATTTACTAAGTCCCTAAAAAATGCTAAGCAATGTGGTAGATGATAGGCATACAACGCTGAAGAAATAGATACAGACCCTTTCATTATGACATTTATAGTTTTCGGAAGGATGCAGACACACACACAAAAAGAAATTTCAAATCGGAGGGCTGAGGGCTGGATGGAGTGTACATGGCGCTATGGAACCCCTAGCAGTATCATCCAACATAGATTTTGGTGGTGGAGAGGTCGTGAAGGTTTATTGAAGGAAGTGATGCCTACACTGATATCTGTTGTCTGTAGTCAAAGTGGTCAAAGCCAGCCAGAAAAAAAAAAAAAAGTCAAAGCCAGCCAGAAAAAAAAAAAAAGTCAAAGCCAGCTAGGTCAGGGGAGGATAGCTATTTGGGCAGGCAAAACAACACATTGAAAGACCCAGAAATGAAAAATAGATAAAATGGATTATGCTTGCTGAGTCCTCCAGAATGCAGATGCCAAGATAGGAGTAGATATGAAATGGATTTATTGAGGGAAATTCTTGTGTAGGATAAAGAGGAGAGGAAGCAGGAGTCATGGGGAAGAGTCTCAGAGCTTGATGCAGACCTAACGCTTGTGAGAGTAAAGAGGAAGAAGGACAGAGTTGGAGAAACTCCAACTGCATTGCAGCTCTGGGACCATCTTGACCAGGTCTGTGGGGGCTCCAGAGCACAAGTACTTGTTGGAAGAGTCCCAGAGTCCCAATAGGGGGCAGAAATGGTCAGGATCCAGCACTCCCCACCCAGCCACCTGCTGTGCTCGGTCGTTGGCTGGAAGCAGCCCTGGGAGAGTGGGGTTTTAGTGAATGCTGTGGTGGACCCCTAAGGTGTAGCACTGGAGGCTGTGAACCAACTAGCAACTCTCCTTGCAGCAAATTCCATCTTGAAGGGAGAGCTGAGTGGCTACCCCATAGCTGCCTCAGTACACCCTTCCCACAGCAACATGTCCACGGCCCTGTTCAGCCATGGAGGAGTACCTCTTCTCCTGAGGGGGAGACAGAGAGAGGGAGGTTAGTGTGGAGAAAAGCAGCCCCCACCACTGTAGTTGGTCTCAGGGCTGTGCTAGGTTTTCATCATCTCCCTTGGCTGTTAGCCATTCCAAATTCTCCCTGACTCAGCCATCACCTCTGCAGGTCTTGGTGCTTTGCTTTATGGTGTAATCCTCACTATCATTCCTGAGGGGCTGAACCCCTGGTAATCATAACCTTCTTAGGTCAGGGCTGTTGCACATTCACAGTTCGAACTGGGCAAAGAGTGGCTCATCCTCAGTGAACCAAGTGGGTCACTTGGGTTCCATCTGTGTTCTTCACTTCACCAACTGTGTGAAAAAAGCACTGTGTTCTGATGGTGATCAAAATCGAATATCTCTGCTGCAATGATGATGACTCCTCTTGCCCGCTGGTCTTTGCATGCAACAAGCCCAGAGTGCACAGGGGCAACCATGATTTGTAGTTCGGTGGGACTCATGGTGTGTCCCTTGGCAAGAGTGTGTTCCTTTGGGAACCAGGACTTCTAGCCCAGAGTTGCAGTTGTGAGAATCATAAAGTCCCTCAATGGGTCATTAGGAGTGAGGATAATTAAGGCTGCTCCTGCTCTGCTCCTTGGTTCCCTGACTCATGTATCCCTCCTATTAGAAACAGCACCGTATTGAGGTTCTCTAATGAAGTGTGTATTCCAACAGAGTATTGCTTCTAAGCTGGCACTTCAGTCCCATTTTCAAGACAGTTCCAGTACTATATGAGGGTGGCTGCTTTTGGATGGTGCAGTAAATGATTTGACAAGGTAATCTCATGGTCTTGAGTCTACTCTTTTCTTCACTGCTCAGTGAATCCCCTGCTAGATGCTATGTTGCATGGGATCCCATGGCTGGGGATCAGGGACTCTGTAAGCATTCAAATTGTGGTGCTGGCTGAGGTTCTCTGGGCAGAAAAGGCAAAAACATACCTAGGAGAGGTATCTGTCTCTCTGAATACTGACCACTAGCCCTTTCAGGATGGAAGGGACCCAATGCAGTCAACTGGCCACCAACAGACCAGCTGATCTTCTTAGGCAAGAGTGTCATATTGGGGGTGGACTGTTGGTCTATATGGTTAGCAGGTTGGGCATTCAGAGATCAATTGATCAGCAGCTAGATCAATCTTAGGAGGTGTAGGTCCATGCTGTTGGACCCATGCATAGCCTCCACCTCTCCCACCATGGCTGTTCCTGTCATTTGCCTTGTTAGTTTCGGGGTTGCCGGTTATGATGACTGGTTAGTATCAATGGGGTGAGTTTCCTTAGTTCTTTACTGCCTCTCCCCTGGTGTATGATTTCTGGTGGACATTAAGGTGTGATACAAGAATCTTCATACTTTGATTGCATTTCCATGTGCCACACTCACATCTTCCATTTCTTCTTTCTACATCCTTGATCAGACAATCAGACTATTGGCTACTGCCCAGAAGCTGCACATATACTAACCTGACCCACTTTTGCTTCCATACAGCATGGATGACCAGATACACCACTTCCTATTTCACCCACTAAGAAGAATCCCCCTCTTTACCCTCCTTCAAGGCCACCCATGAGTGTGGCTAGAATGAAGCCATTATCTGTTTTTGGCTTCTACTCACATACTTGGCCAATCACCATGTGAACAAAAGTTGTTTTCCACACACCCCCACCTCCATTGGCTTGTCTTATGCAGTGCCCATATGGTTTTTGGTGTGAGCTGAGAGAAGGGCACTGGTGCAACTTTGGGATGTGACTTGGGCGATTGGACTAACTACTTGTGCTCTCTGGCCATACTTGGGCTTGATTTCAGATGCAACATTTCTATCCTACAATGTACTGATTCTGGTTCCAGCCATTTCCATGACTCTTTGTGCCTGACAGAATTTGGGCCAAAATGGCTGGGCTTTTAATACTTCCATTTAGCCTAGGCACAAGCTGTAGGTTGCTTAAGGAAAGTTGTAACCTCAGGTGAGGTGGCTCTCTGCTGACTGCTCTCCCAAGAAGAAAGGACATTCCAAGCTAAGCTATTAGAATAGGCAAAGCTGTGGTGGTGTGGGAAAGCATGGCATTTTCCGGTGACTACAAATGTTTATATGTTGCTAGAGCACAGAGTGCAAGGCAGAGAGATGCTGGAGGACTTGTGCATGCAAAGCTAGAGAGCTTGAAATAATGATTGTGATTGAGTTTTTATTGAGTGTTTTAATTGAGTGATTGCTATATGCCTTGTGTTTTATTTATAATATTCTCGTTTATCCCTGAAGGTGCCAAGGTATTATTATTGACAGTTTACACATCAGGAACAAGACTCAAAGAGAACAACTAATGCCCAAGATCACGCATTTAATACATGGAAAATCCAGGATTTGAACTTCTTTTTGTGGCTAAATCCCATTTGTATCACAAAGACATTCATTAACTGACTGAAAACATGAGATTACATGGTCAGATGTTCAACTTAGATAAATCTATGGAGAAAAATTTGGGAATGGATCATATATTAGAGATAGGAAGACTCGAGAAGAGGCCAATGAAAGTCTAGGTGAGAGATGACACAGGTCTGGCCAAAGGTGGTGAGAGTGCAGATGGAAAAGAAGAGGTAGAGTTGAAAACATTTATGAAGTAAAATTATCAAGACATTGAGAATGACTGAAAGCAGAGGTTTCAGAGGGTAAGGAATCATTACCTCTAGATTTCTGCTTTAGGGGCATTATGGATGGAGGTGCTGTCAACAGAAACTATACTTTTGCATATAATCATCTTTCTGTAGGTGTGTCTCCTCCACTAGAATGTGGTCAGAGACTTCTAATAATTTCTGTATTCCAGCACTTAGCATAGCACCTGACTCAGTCCACACGTGTGGATAGGCATGGCATTTACTGACAATAGTTTAATCACCACCATCATGGCATGAAATTTTTAATTGAGTCAGTATTATTCAAAGATAATGAGCTGATTGAGGAATACAAAAAACATTGATGTCTTTATCATAATTTTTATTTTGCAGAAGTGTAATTTCTCTTTAGTGAGGATTCCTATATTTAACTTTTTTCTAGCATATCTACTTTTAAAATCATTTTAAAAGAAAAGTTCATTTCTAGAAAATAATTTTTACAAAGTTAGAAGACATGAATTAAACTTGATGAATATTTTTTATTTAGAACTCAACCAGGCAGTGGATAAAGTTAATGTGGCAAGATTATGACACTTTTGTACACCAGGGTCTCGGTATAACAGGCCTGTCACTGTCTGTTCACCGATATAAAGGGCCTTTCACTGCTCTTTTACCATCAGTTGCCTTCTAAATAAAAAAAACCTTTAACTAGGTTCTCTTAAAATTTCAGTAATTGAACCCTTAAGTTCCATTTGTCATACAATAAATTCTGCTCTTTAGAGAGATATTAGTATATTTTTATCACTCAGAGGTCTAGGTTTGTAAAGCCATTTAACTAGCACAGACACCAGTCACCTGTAATTGTGACAGGAGAATTTTAAACTGATCAGTAAACATCGTCCACTTGTGTTATCCAGACAGCCTCGTGGGAGAGGTGTGGAGTGTGGAGTAAGATCCAGTTTGAACCTACCTTGGTTAGTTACTGTTCAGGTAGCAAAGTCAGTCACATAACTTCTCCAGGACTCGGTTTCTTGTTTCTAAAATGAAGATAATAACACCTTGCAGGACTGTTACCACGATTATAGCCAATGAAGATAACATACCTGGCACGCAACAGGTACTCAATAACAGGAATTGTTATTGTTATTAATTACTAGTGGTCCAAGTGCAGGTTACAAGTTCTATATGCCAGGAGCTCTCTGAGTTCCTCCCGTTCCTTCTTCAGCCCTGCTAAAGGATGTAAATTACATTTTAATTCTAGTATAAGTGCAACTGTGATGGTAAGTCCAGTGGGTCCTAGAAACATGTCCATGTTACCTTCAGACAATCTAAAAGTCAACCCCTGATTTGATCGGGAGTTGTCTCGAAGAACTGTGAGAAAAACCTTGAAGTGCAACGTCTGTTGTCTTTTTATTTGCTTAAACCTAATGGAAGACTTGCCATTTGGGGATTGCCTGCATCAGTGCTTCCTTCCATTAGCAAGGAGAGGTGAAAGTTGACTGTAATTAGCTGTAATTAGCTACTGATCTTTTTGGACAACCAGAAAATCTGGTTTTTCCTCCAGACATGAAAAGGGCACTCAGAAAGGACAAAACTTCTGTAGTGGCTAATTTTGAAGCAGAGGATAGTGACTCTTTGAAAAGCAGAGCTTTTTACCGTTGTTGGTTCTGTATCTGTTTTTAGCATATTTATTAAGATGTATCATAGTCTAATGGGAAAAAAAGAACAAAACACTAAGGAATTTTCCAAATGGATGTATAGCGCCACATGTAAAACACTGAGGCTAATTGAATTGAATGGCTTTGAGCCCCTGGAAGTCACAAAGTGACAAGGTTTGCTTGACAGCTAGTGAGTGATTATTTCCCGTCCCACTGATTAATTTGGTCAATTAGTGGCAACTAGGAATGTCACAAGTGGAAAGGGTAATGAGAGTCATTATAAATGTAGAAGTACAATTGAGGCAACCTTGTCACAAAAGGGATCTGCTTCGGCCATAGCTTAGGTGCTGATGGGACCAATGGTTTATTTCCGTTTCTGTCCTCCATGGAGACTGAATCTTACTTCAACTAGAACTTCTAGAAAATCAAAATGGACCCACAGCAGCATTTTTTTCTAATGTACACGGAGAAAACTGTTTTCAGAGTGGCATTTAAAAACTTCATCTGATATTTTTTAAAATTATTGTCCTCAAATTAAAACCTGCATTTGCATTTTAGGACAAGCCAGGTAGATTCAAGTCTGAACACCTCAAATGCCAAGCATAACTATGACTTCTCAATTGGGGAATGCTAACTGATGCCTTAGAACTGCACACTGTGTTTGTTTTTTGTGGTTGCTGTGAAAAATTGCTGTAAAGTAGGTGACTGAACATGACAGAAATGAATTCCTTCTCAGTTCTGGATGCCAGGAGTCCAAAATCAAGGTGTCTGCAGGAGTGGTTCCTTGCAGAGGCTCTGAGGGAGAGTCTGCTCCCTGCCTCTCTCCCAGCTCCCTGTGGCTGTGGCAATGCTCGCATTCCCAGGCGCAGATGCACCCCTCCAACCTCTGCTCCATCTTCGCAGCTTCTCCCCGTGTGTCTCCTTTCCTTCTCTTCCAAGGTCAGCTGTTGTTGGATTTAGTGCTTACCTTAATCCAGGATGAGATTATCTTGAGGTCCTTAATTACATCTGCAAAGACCTTTTTTTTTTTTTTCCAAATAAGGTCCACATTTAAAGGGTCCAGGTGGACATATCTTTGGGGGAACCACCATTCAACCCACTACACGCATCTTTACAGTGAACACCTTCCAGTCTGATCACGCTCAAGAGTGAAACTGAAAGGTTCTGGGAAGTAGGGAGGATGCTGTGTCTGTAAATGCAAGATTTTAGGGTCTTTGTGCAGTAAGTCCCCTACATATGAACGAGTTCCATTCCGAGAGTGCGTTTGGAAGTCCAGTTTGTTCCTAAGTTCAACAAAGTTAGCCTGGATACCCAACTAACACGATTGGCTATAAAGTACTGTACTGTAATAGGTTTATAATACTTTTCACAAAACTAATACATTAAAAAACAAACACAAAATTAAAGAAAACATTTTTAATCTTACAGTACAGTCCGTTGAAAAGTACAGTAGTCCAGTACAACAGCTGGCACACAGGGGCTGGCATCGAGTGAACAGGCAGGAACAGTTACTGACTGGAGGAGGAGAGGAGGTGGGACATGGCAGAGTTGAAGGATTGTCAGCAATAGGAGACGGAGGGCAAGCTGCAATTGCACTCACGCCTGACGTTGATGGCACAGGTTCTCGTTCCTTGCTGGATTCAGTTCTATCCACCCTCTTGAAAAAACGATCCAGGGATGTCTGGGTAGTAGCACGTTCACATCTTTGAAAGTTCACATCTTGAAGGTTCATATGTAAGGTACTTACTGTACTATGACTTCAGCTCATTATGGCTGTGGGCCATCTGTGCCTACCAGACCCAGGATGATCAGCCTACAGACCATCAGCTCTGCATCCGGCGGCTGCTCCTTTAGCCCCTGTTTTCCTGTTCTTTTCTGCTCTGACCCACGGCCTAATCGTCATTAACAGCTTCTGGTCATAGGGTGTACGCTTCTGACGTCCCTCCTTCTCCTTGTTTGTGGTTTGAATCTGAGATTTGCTCTAATCTTGCCATGACCCCAGGAGACAACATCCAGCCTAGCCTCAGGCAGCCCTCAGCCTTCAGAGTGTTGCTACACCTCTCTGTCCCCCAAATTCATCACTAAGCATTTTGGAAATGGGTGAGCATTATTGAGAGTATCTTCCCTCGTTTTACACATTGATGTGAGGTGTCTAATTTGCATAACCCATCCCATCACTCCATCAGATGCTATAGCTTCCTGCTTCCCAGCATGATACTCTTACCTAAAACCTCCTCACATTCTGTTTTTCTAATGTTTTTATAATATCTTTTCCCCAAACAGTCTGCTCAAACCAGGTGGTACACTGTCATGGAGATGTCATAAAATAAAGATGTCTTTATTTGGAAGAATGAAATCACATTCTTGGGAAAGGAGATTATTTTTTCTCTGAGTTCAGCTCTTATGTTCCTGTGCCTACTCTGAGCATGTCTGGCTGGGGCATCTCTTGCACTTGTCTTGTGCGTGGCTTCCTGATGTTGCTGTATCTCATTGGACTGTCTACTGCTGCCAACTACTTTTCCCCAAAATGACAAAGCCCACTCTTGCTTAATTCTTTGGTGGTCCTGTGATGACCATAAGATAAAATAAAAAAGTTTTTCATGTGGAATAAGGTCCGACTCTAGTCTGCCCCTTTGGCTCTGTTTTCTCCATGACGTGTGCAGAGAGTCACCACGAACGAGCTCCTCCCCAGGCCGCAAGCACGTTACCCCCTCGGGTTTTTGCTCAAACTGGTCCCTATGTGTGACATGTGCTTCCTCCGTCTTCTCCTTGAAGGACCTTATTAGTCCTTCAAGACCCATCGCATAGGTCACCCTTTCTCTGACCCCTTCTCTTACTCCTTGGGGCAGTAGTCGCTCCTCCCTCAGCACCGTATTTGTGCCTATATTATATCAGGTATGAAGTCGTATTAATAAATTATGGGTGGTCATCCATTCAAAGACATGCTTGAGTACACTCGCTACATCAGGAATGGTCCACTGAAGTTACCTGAACATTCTAACGTCTTTCACTAGTCAGTGAGCCCCATGGAGAAAGTGATGGGGTCTGACTCTGGGGCCTTACACAGTGACTACAAATTCTAAATAAGTACTTGGTGAATAGGCGAGTGAATAAATATGCAAATGAAGAGAGAGAGTGAATGTCACTGAAGGTTACTTTGGTCAATTCAGATACATTCTTAGGCTGTAGATGTCCACGTCAACTTTCTTATGATCCTTTACACTCAAACATATCATTTGCTTAATATTATAAAATAAAACTAAGCCGGTATTCTAAGAAAAACTACCTAATTGAAGCATAACTAACTACTTGAGAATGAAGGGAACAGTATTAGCTTTTCTTCAGAAGTGGTATCAATTCTTTTACCTTCAGCCTGTCTTGAGATCAATCTCTGTCTGCACATAAATTCCCTCTAAAAAGCAAAAACGTGTCGGCTGGGCTTTTCAGTATTTCCCGGGGTGACTTGTCAACGTGACACATTATATACATTACGTTAGTGTGCTTTACTGTCAACCTCGGATTCATCTGCTCTGTCCTCATGCATCATCCCTGGCAGAAAGGCAGCACAGCCTGCAAGTGTGTACTGGGGTGTTTTGTGACAGATGCGAGGGCATTGAAGACACATACCTTAGGTTGACACGAATACCTGATTCAGAGTTTCATTATCATTAAAATAAAAGGGAAGGGGAGGTGAGCAGGAAGGGGAAAGGTAATTCACAGCCTGGGTGGCATATTGGGCTTTCATGTTCTGCTTTATATGGCAAGGCCAGCCTTTGAAGGCAACATTCTTCACTGTAACACACTTGATTTGGACACCGCACCTTGATGGATGCACTGTGAGAGCCATGAGTGCCCTGTTTCTCTCCCATCTATGTGGCTGGAATGAAGAGTAAGTTGTCCATTTTTATGTCTCACACTTTATTAAATGTACCTCTGCTGATGTCCATCTGCAGAGCGAATTAACTGAAATGAATAAGAAAAGAAGAGGTCTTTACTCATGCAAAGCAATGAAATTAGAATCCCAGAAACACCAGACACCTGTCCCTCACTGACCTCATCGAGATAGTTAACAGGGTTTTAAAATATGACTGGGCTTGTGCACCATTCTCAGAGTCCTTCAGTTACATATTTGGAAACATTTACTACCTAGAGTGTGGTATATACTCAGGTGGATGAAGTTGGTTCTCATGTAGTGTACAGTTTTGGTTTTTTTTTAACATTTGCTTTAATGAATGGAAAATATTTGATGTGTTAAAAGATAGGCTATAAAAGGAAAGAAGATCCATGTTAAAAACAACTGGATTAAGAGCTGGCAGATGTTTATACACTAGATTTATGATGTTGGGCAAGTTACTTTACCTCTTTTTGCCAAGTTTCCTCATCTGTAAAATGACAGGGTTGGATACAGTCATAATAGCCCACCCGTATATAGCGTTTATTCTTTTCCTGGCACTGTTCTAAGTGCTTTTCATATAATTTGTTGAATGCTCAGAGCATTCCTATGGAGTAGGATCTATTGTCAATTCTCTTTTTTATAGCTGGAGAGAGAGAGAGGAAGGGGAAGAGAAGTAGCTTGTTCAAAGTCACACAGCTAGTAAGGGACAGAACTGAAATTTGCACTGGGGGATTCTGGCCTTAGGACCTATGTTCTCAATCCCTATCCTATACTCCTTTGAGCACTTCAGTGACTGTATTTTCACTGTTGTGTAGGAAGGGAAAATGTTATCTAAAAACTAGTACTTAATTTTGTATAAAATTCATTTTCTTGCCCAGAATTAGTAGGAAGTATACATTCATACACCAAGCCAGTATGAATCTGTGTCTAAAGTCTTTCATGAATCACTTTCTTGAAACTATGATGCATCATTGCAACAGAGAGGACAAAAATAGGACAGTGTGGCTGAACAGTCTCATCTCTAGTTAATCTTAGAATTTCCATTTCTTAATGATTTTGGACTGATTCAGTCACAGTAGAAAAAATATTCTCTAGGGGTACTGATCATGAAGATTGAATGGAAAGCATAGAATGCCCACATATTTCTTGCATGTCAGCGTCTCTTGTGTGGATTCTGTGGAAAAAATAAAAGCATATGTTTGGCTATGTTACCAAGAGCTGCACTTGTTCTGGTGTGGAGAGGATTCTAGAGTTATCTACTCATGATGATAATTGGGTGCTAAGAATGTGGCCACTGTGAAAACTTTAAAGTGATAGAAAAAATGTTCCTCGCTAGTAGAATTTTTCTGAGCAAGCAGTGCTGTATAGTAAGAAGTTTGTAACATAAGGACTCAAAAAAGCCAGATCTTCAATCCAGGATCCACCAGTTCATTGCTTCATGATCCTGGAAAAAGAAACATTTTATCCCTCAGGTTGGTCATCCATAAAAATGTGGTTAACAATAACTTATCTTAAAAATCTTTATAATTAGTATGTGAGCATACTTTGTACACTTTAAGTTATTGTTGTGATTGTCATCACGTATTTATCAGGCACCACCTGTGAAAGTGTGATACCCCCTTTTCCAGTGTTGAGCTTCACACTCTTCTGTATCTTAAGGCTCGTGTGATATTTTCCAGGTTTTTAATATTCTGATTAGAGACATGGTTTTAACAAACAACATATGCCCTAATAGAAGAGGGAACAAAATGAAATTAGGAAAAGGCTAATAGAAAAAAATTCAGAGGAATGAGACAGTGTAGCGATCATCTTTTGATATTTTTGGCCCGTTCGATTCTGTGATATTTTGGTGATACCACTTGGCCTGCATGTGGTTCCAATGAGGCTGTCAATCACAGGTTCTACCCCCAAGGAGGGTGGCCTTGTGACCCAGACATGGCCAATTGTTTTGTCCGTTGACCAAGTGAATCAGAGTCCTTCCCTGGAATTCTATTGACCCCTAAAGAGAAAAGCTGTCTCTTCACTTTTGGATCAATAGATGGGACAAGATAACATGGGACTCTGTGGCTGTGTCCACACCACACCCCGCCACCACACAACAAAAGAAATTTATCGGTAGTAGGAAGGAATGAGGTAGACACACAACAGAGACAGGGGATGCAGAAAGCCTTCACAGACAAAAAGGTTCTGATGTGGGACCAGTTTTCCCTGCAGCCCAGCCTACCTCTAATCTCCCCCCTCATCCACAGACACTTATCGAGTGTCTACTAGATCAAGGGCCAAGCACTATTTAGGTTTTTGGGATTCAAAAGAGTTAAAAGCACTTCCCTCATGGGATTTACAATCTAGCAGGGGGAGGCAGACCATAAACATGATAATTAAGTAAATTACATCATGTGTTAGAGGGTGATAATCCTTTGGGGTGGGGGGAATAGAGGAAGGTAAAGAAATTAGCAAGGCTGGGGGAAGGGAAGTAGGTAGCTTTCAATTTAAATAAGATCAAGGTAGGTGTTTCAGCAAATGCTCGAAATACTTGAAAGGGGATGGAGTGAGCCAAGCAGGCATCTGGGGGAAGAGTGGTCCAGGAAGCTGAAATAGCAAGCGCCGCAACCAGCAGTGAGAGCGTGCCCGGTGTGGCCCGGTGACAAGGTACCCGGTGTGGCTGGAATTGATTGAGGGGAGAATTGAAAGAGAGAAGGTCAGAGAGGCAAAAGGGGGATAGGTCCAGATGATGTGGGGCCATGCAGCCCTTGGGAGACTTTTGTTTTTATCTTTGTGAAATGTGAAACCATTGCGAGGTTCTGAGTGGCAGAGTAAAATGATCCGGCTTATACATTTAAAGGATTTCTCGAGAAGGACTATGACCGTGAACAACAGTGGAAGTAAAAAACTAACAAGGAAGTTATTGCAATAATTCAGGGAAGGCATAATTACTGATGACTCGGACATGGTTGTGAGAAGTGGTTGGATGATGGATCTGAATGCAGGGACAGCAGCTTTTCCCCAGGGATTGGATGGAAAAGGAAGGAAGGAAAGGGAAGGATCAATGACGATATCACTTTTTTCCCCTGAGCAACTAGCCAGTGGTATTGCTATCAGCTGAGGTGAGGAAGGCTGTGGGTGGAGCAGGAGTTTGATTTTGGACATGCAAAGAGTAAGGCATTTGTTAGATACCTGAGTGGCTTTGATGGTAAGGAATTGGATACCTGAGTCTGGAGTTAGGAGAATGAGACTCTGAGAGGAATGAATTTGGCATTTAATGACATGAAAATGGATAAGCTTCCCAAAGCAATACATGTAGGGAGAGAGGATAGGAGAACAGAGTCCTGGGGTAGTCCAAGTTAAGAGGTCTTGGAGCTTCAGATTTCCTCTGAGAAGGAGTGAGCTGTGAAGTAGGAGGCAAGTGACCACAGTGGCTCAGAGAGGATGGAATAATCAGCTGTGTCACGTGGGCCAGTGTGGAAGCCACTGTTGACCTTGACCTGAGACATTTCCTGGAAGTGGTTTCAGTGAAGTAGCCAGAGCAAAAGGTTGACTAAAGTGTACCTAAGAGATCATGGGAGGAGAGGGGGGCAGAGAGTGAGGATGGAAAACTTTGTTGTAGATTTTTGCTGCAAAGGGAAACAAATAAGTCATCATTTGGCTGGTGACAAGGATTCAATTAAACATTTTTTTCTTTGTTTATTTTTTAAGACAAAATAAGTCATAGAATATTTTTAGGTCCATGGGGATGATCTAGAAGCAAGAAAAATTGGTGATACATGAGTGAGAAGGAAGAATTGCTGCATCTAGTTCCTTAAGCAGTAGAGAGAAGGAGGGAATTGAGGGCATAAGCACAGAATGGTCTTATAAGGAAATATATAGTTCATCTCTAGTTTTATAAGAAAATAGATAGTAACAGGAAGGAGGCAGAGTCTAGGGCAACAGATGCTGTTATGGTTTAGATATAGAAGGTTGAACTGTGGGGAAATTCTCTTCACTATTACTTGAGCCAACAAATTTGACTTATGCCAGTTCTACTAGTTCCAGATATAACCAAGAGTCTCTTGAGAGAACAAGCAAGGGAAGTTAAATAATTTCCCCAAGGTCATAGAGTTCATGGTACAACACAGTGTTAATGGAGTAGCAGTGGATTTAACTGGATCTTGGAGCTTACTTTGGACCCCAAGTCAAACCTTACTCGAGCCTGTAAAGAGCTTCGTATTCATCATTCTTACAGTTCTTTGATGAGTGACTAACAGGCATCTCATGGTAAAAAGGAAACGTGACAACATCAGTGAAGGAGAGCTACTTGGTGCATTACTACATTATAGTAGGAGGATTCCCTTAGGTCAGAAATATCTAGGGAGACTTCTTTAAAGAGAGACACCTAAGCCATACACAAAAATAAACTCAAAATGGATTAGAGACCTAAATGTAACACTGGACACTATAAATCTTTTAGAGGAAAAAAGACATACAGATGGCCAAGAAGCACATGAAAAGCTGCTCAACATCACTAATTATTAGAGAAATGCAAATCAAAACTACCATGAGGCATCACCTCACACCAGTTAGAATAGACATCATCAGAAAATCTACAAACAACAAATGCTGGAGAGGGTGTGGAAAACAGGGAACCCTCTTGCACTGTTAGTGGGAATGTAAATGGATGCAGCCACTATGGAGAACAGTATGGAGGTTCCTTAAGGAACTAAAAATAGAATTATCATATGACCCAGCAATCCCACTACTGGGCATATACCCAGAGAAAACCATAATTCAAAAAGACACATGCACCCCAATGTTCATTGCAGCACTGTTTACAATAGCCAGGTCATGGAAGCAACCTAAATGCCCATTGACAGATGAATGGAGAAAGATGTGGTACATATATACAATGGAATATTACTCAGCCATAAAAAGGAATGAAATTGGGTCATTTGTAGAGATGTGGATGGATCTAGAGACTGTCATACAGAGTGAAGTAAGTCAGAAAGAGAAAAACAAATATTGTATATTAACGCATATATGTGGAACCTAGAAAAATGGTACCAATGAACCAGTTTGCAGGGCAGAAATAGAGACACAGATGTAGAGAACAAATGTATGGACATCAAGGGGGGAAAGTGGAGGGGGAGGTGGTGGTGGTGGGATGAATTTGGAGATTGGGATTGACATGTATACACTAGTATGTCTAAAATAGATAACTAATAAGAACCTGCTGTATAAAAAATAAAAATAGATTTCAAAAAAAGAAAAAGATTTAAAGAAAAATATTGATTATAAACAATAGTCGGGGGCTTCCCTGGTGGCGCAGTGGTTGCGCGTCCGCCTGCCGATGCAGGGGAACCGGGTTCGCGCCCCGGTCTGGGAGGATCCCACATGCCGCGGAGTGGCTGGGCCCGTGGGCCATGGCCGCTGAGCCTGTGCGTCCGGAGCCTGTGCTCCGCGACAGGAGAGGCCACAGCAGAGGGAGGCCCGCATACCACAAAAAAAAATAAAAATAAAAAAATAAACAATAGTAATACATGCAACAAAAACTGTGACTATTGTAGGCAAATAACAGAAGTTGCTAATTACTGCCTTATCTCCTAACTAGTTTGGGACATTAGCCAAGTTAAAATCAATAAGTGCTATAAACTACTTTATGTTGTTCTTGTCAGATTTCACCACCAGGGGGATAGATGGTCTGTGTTTGGAATGTATACACAGCTTGTGTAGAAAGGTTTGAATCAGCTTACAGCTTAAACCAACCCAAACAAGCCAAGGGGAGACTGAGTCCAGGTATGGACTCAGGAAGAGTGGACACCATCATGCTTCGAGAGTCACAGATCACTGTCTACAACTTGGCCCCAAACTCGTGGCAAACATTCCTGGCAGCAAATGCAAAAACAATAAATGTTGTGTACAACCGTTTAAAAAAAAAAAAAAGTGACACCTAAGCTGAGAGTGAAAGGATGGGGAGGGAATAAGAAGGAAAAGGAGGGGCGGGGAAGCATTTGAGGCATTAAAAACAATATTGGCCATCGTGTGAGGGTGTAGTGAAGACCAGAACACTGGGCAGAGATTCCAGAGGAACTTGACATGTGGTGATGTGGTGATCATGGAACACGGATGAAGCCAGATCATGGGGCTTCTAACTGGTATTTAAATACTACTGGTATTTAAATACAAGTAATTAATATATAAAATAGATAACCAACAAGGACCTACTGTATAGCACAGGGAATTATACTCAATATTTTGTAATAACCTATAAGGGAAAGTATCTGAAAAAATATATGTATAACTAAATCAATTTTCTGTACATTTGAAACTAACACAACATTGTAAATCAACTATACTTCAATCAATCAACACAAGTAGTGTCATGAGCACAAATACTGGGTGGGATGAGTGCATATTAATTTTTATTTTTTATTAAAAAATTTTTAATTTTATTTTTTTATACAGTAGGTTCTTATTAGTCATCAGTTTTATACACATCAGTGTATACATGTCAATCCCAATCACCCAATTCATCCCACCACCCCACCACTCCGTCCAAGGACTTCCTCCTTGGTGTCCATAAATTTGTTCCCTACATCTGTGTCTCAGTTTCTGCCCTGCAAACCGGTTCATCTGTACCATTTTTCTAGGTTCCACATATATGCGTTAATATATTTGTTTTTCTCTTTCTGACTTACTTCTCTCAGTATGACAGTCTCTAGATCCATCCACGTTTCAACAAATTACCCAATTTCATTCCTTTTTATGGCTGAGTAATATTCCATTGTATATATGTACCAATTTCTCTAATGATTAATGATGTTGAGCATTCTTTCATGTGTTTGTTGGCGATCTGTATATCTTCTTTGGAGAAATGTCTATTTAGTTCTTCTGCCCATTTTTGGATTGGGTTGTTTGTTTTTTTGTTATTGAGCTGCAAGAGTTGCTTATAAATTTTGGATATTAGTCCTTTGTCAGTTGCTTCGTTTGCAAATATTTTCTCCCATTCTGAGGGTTGTCTTTTGGTCTTGTTTATGGTTTCCTTTGCTGTGCAAAAGCTTTTAAGTTTCATTAGGTCCCATTTGTTTATTTTTGTTTTTATTTCCATTTCTCTAGGAGATGGGTCAAAAAGGATTTTGCTGTGATTTATGTCATAGAGTGTTCTGCCTATGTTTTCCTCTAAGAGTTTGATAGTGTCTGGCCTTACATTTAGGTCTTTAACCCATTTTGAGTTTATTTTTGTGTATGGTGTTAGGGAGTGTTCTAATTTCATTCTTTTACATGTAGCTGTCCAGTTTTCCCAGCACCACTTATTGAAGAGACTGTCTTTTCTCCATCGTATATCCTTGCCTCCTTTGTCATAGTTTAGTTGACAATAGGTGCATGGGTTTATCTCTGGGCGTTCTATCCTGTTCCACTGATCTATATTTCTGCTTTGGGGCTAGTACCATACTGTCTTGATTACTGTAGCTTTGTAGTATAGTCTGATGTGCGGGGGCCTAATTCCTCCAGCTCCGTTTTTTTCCCTCAAGGCTGCTTTGGCTATTCAGGGTCCTTTCTGTCTCCATACAAATTTTAAGATATTTTGTTCTAGTTCTGTAAAAAATGCCATTGGTAATTTGATAGGGATTGCATCTTTAATTTCTTTCATCAGTGTCTTATAGTTTTCTGCATACAGGTCTTTTGTCCCCATAGGTAGGTTTATTCCTAGGTATTTTATTCTTTTTGTTGCAATGGGAAATGGGAGTGTTTCCTTAATTTCTCCTTCAGATTTTTCATCGTTAGTGTATAGGAATGCAAGAAATTTCTGTGTATTAATTTTGTATCGTGCAACTTTACCAAATTCATTGATTAGCTCTTGCAGTTTTCTGGTGACACCTTTAGGATTCTCTATGTATAGTATCATATCACCTGCAAACAGTGACAGTTTTACTTCTTCTTTTCCAATTTATATTCATTCATTTCTTTTTCTTCTCTGATTGCTGTGGCTAGGACTTCCAAAACTATGTTGAATAATAGTGGTGAAAGTGGACATCCTTGTCTTGTTTTTGATCTTAGAGGAAATGCTTTCACTTTTTCACCATTGAGAATGATGTTTGCTGTGGGTTTGTCGTATATGGCCTTTATTATGTTGAGGTAGGTTGCCTCTATGCCTACT
>NC_041217.1:2526054-2526917 GCF_002837175.3 Physeter macrocephalus
ATGTTTGCTGTGTGTTTGTCGTATATGGCCTTTATTATGTTGAGGTAGGTTGCCTCTATGCCTACTTTCTGGAGAATTTTTATCATAAATTGGTGTTGAATTTTGTCAGTAGCTTTTTCTGCATCTATTGAGATGATCATATGGTTTTTATTCTTCAGTTTGTTAATATGGTGTATCACATTGATTAGTTTGCATATATTGAAGAATCCTTGCATCCCTGCGATAAATTCCCCTTGATCATGGTGTATGATCCTTTTAATGTGTTGTTGGATTCTGTTTGCTAGTATTCTGTGGAGGATTTTTGCATGTATATTCATCAGTGATATTGGTCTGTAATTTTCTTTTTTTGTAGTATCTGTCTGGTTTTGGTATCAGGGTGATGGTGGCCTCATAGAATGAGTTTGGGAGTGTTCCTTCCTCTGCAATTTTTTGGAAGAGTTTGAGAAGGATGGGTGTTATCTCTTCTCTAAATGTTTGATAGAATTCACTTGTGAAGCCATCTGGTCCTGGACTTTTGTTTATCAGAAGATTTTTTCACCGTGTCAATTTCATTACTTGTGATTGGTCTGTTCATATTTTCTACTTCTTCCTGGTTCAGTCTTGGAAGGTTATACCTTTCTAAGAATTTGTCCATTTCTTCCAGGTTGTCCGTTTTATTGCCATAGAGTTGCTTGTAGTAGTCTCTTAGGATGCTTTGTATTTCTGCAGTGTCTGTTGTAACTTCTTTTTATTTCTAATTTTATTGATTTGAGTCCCCTCCTTCTTTTTCTTGATGAGTCTGGTGAATGGTTTATCAATTTTGTTTCTCTTCTCAAAGAACCAGCTTTTAGTTTTATTGATCTTTGCTATTGTTTTCTTTGTTT
>NC_041217.1:2526947-2534163 GCF_002837175.3 Physeter macrocephalus
GTAACCTTCCCTCTTAGAACCGCTTTTGCTGCATCCCATAGGTTTTGGATCGTCGTGTTTTCATTGTCATTTTTCTCTAGGTATTTTTTGATTTCCTCAGTGATCTCTTGCTTATTTAGTAACGTATTGTTTATCCTCCATGTGTTTGTGTTTTTTCTTTTTTTTCCCCGTAATTCATTTCTAATCTCATAGCATTCTGGTTAGAAAAGATGCTTGATATGATTTCAATTTTCTTAAATTTACTGAGGCTTGTTTTGTGACCCAAGATGTGATCTATCCTGGAGAATGTTCTGCACGCACTTCAGAAGAAAGTGTAAACTGCTGTTTTTGGATGGAATGTCTTATAAATATCAATTCAATCTATCTGCTCTATTGTGTCATTTAAAGCTTCTGTTTCCTTATTATTTTCATTTTGTATCATCTCTCTGTGGTGTAAGTAAAGTGCTAAAGTCCCCCACTATTATTGTGTTACTGTCGATTTCCTCTTTTACAGCTGTTAGCAGTTGCCTTATGTATTGAGGTGCTCCTATGTTGGGTGCATATATAATTGTTATATCTTCTTCTTTTTGTATCCATTCAGCAAGCCTGTGTCTTTTGATTGGAGCATTTAATCCACTCACGTTTAAGGTAATTATCGATATGTATGTTCCTGTGACCATTTTCTTAATTGTTTTGTTTTTGTTTTTGTAGGTCCTTTTCTTCTCTTGTGTTTCCCACTTAGAGAAGTTCCTTTAGCATTTGTTGTAGAGTTGGTTTGGTGGTGCTGAATTCTCTTAGTTTTTACTTGTCTGTAAAGCTTTTCATTTCTCCATTGAATCTGAATGAGATCTTTGCTGGGTAGAATAACCTTGGGTTGTAGGTTCTTCCCTTTCATCACTTTAAGTATATCATGCCACTCCCTTCTGGCTTGTAGAGTTTCTGCTGAGAAATCAGCTGTTAATCTTATGGGAGTTCCTTTTATGTTATTTGTCATTTTTCCCTTGCTGCTTTCAATAATTTTTCTTGGTCTTTAATTTTTGCCAATTTCATGACGATGTGTCTCGGTATGTTTCTCCTTGGGTTTATTCTGTATGTGATTCTCTGTGTTTCCTGGACTTGGGTGGCTATTTTCTTTCCCATGTTATGGAAGTTTTCAACTATAATCTCTTCAAATATTTTCCCTGGTCCTTTTTCTCTCTCTCCTCCTTCTGTGACCCCTATAATGCAAATTTTGTTGCATTTAATGTTATCCCAGAGGGCTCTTAGGCTGTCTTCATTTCTTTTCATTCTTTTTTCTTTATTCTGTTCCACCGCAGTGAATGCCACAGTTCTTTCTTTTTTCCAAGGTCCTGGATCATCTTCACTATCATTATTCTGAATTCTTTTTCTGGAAGGTTGACTATCTCCATTTCATTTAGTTGTTTTTCTGGGGTTTTATCTTGTTCCTTCATCTGGTACATAGTCCTCTCCCTTTTCACCTTGTCTGTCTTTTTGTGAATATGGTGTTTGTTCCACAGGCTGCAGGATTTTAATACTTCTTGCTTCTGCTGTCTGCCCCCTGGTGGATGAGGCTATCTATGAGGCTTGTGCAAGTTTCCTAATGGGAGGGACTGGTGATGAGTACATATTTAAAACACTGATGATAATAAAAACATTTTTGTCAGTTAAAATGCTTCCACATATACAATCTCATTTAGTTCTTACAGACTAAATGATTTTTATTGCTTAAAATGTGACATTTAAATATATATGTTACAGTTAAGGAAAGAACTCAGTGGGATTTGCTTGCCAAGATAGTACACCCAGTAAGTGGAGAGCAGCAGTCTAAATCCCAGCCTCTGTTTCCAAAACCCCTGTTCTTGCCACTAAACCAGGTTTTAGTAAACATCTTCTAAACTGTGCAAAAATGACAGATGATTTGTGAATATAAGCTTTATGACACAACATAGAAAAGTGTGAAATAATCTGAAAACTAATGATAAATGGAAAAAGAAAATACAATCATGTGTTAAAATATTAGATATATATTTTGGTGGGAAGTTTTTATGACAAATATAATTTTATTCTTTCTGTTTCCAAGATTTCTTCAACATATAAGACCTTGAAGGTAATCATAGTTTGAAATATATATATGTACTTTTGGAAATCAGTAGAAAGACCTACGGTTTAGGAAAGGAAGCTGAAAGATACTTTTTATTAATAAATGCCTTACCCCAAAATAAAAAAATTCTGTCTTCAATTATATATATTTTGAAAGATGGTTAGGAGAGGAAGCTGAAAGATACTTTTTATTAATAAATGCCTTACCCAAAAATAAAAAATTTCTGTCTTCAATTATATATATTTTGAAAGATGGAACTGGCTTGCTTTCTACTGTACTCTCTACTTATTCCAGTTTGCTTCAGAGAAAGAATTCTAAGCCCAGCCTTATCAATCATATTCTGAGTTACTGGGAGAGGAGAGAATACTGTGAGTCACTGTACCTGTTTCCCTGTGTGTGAGATCCTTTCTATGTTATATGTGGCTGTAGATATGACAAATTTAAACTGGGAGTATTTTTCAAGTAGTCCTTAATTGCGTATTCTTTATTTTGTGGATTCATTTGAAGACTTGCTCTTAACAAAACTATATGCATGGTGCTGTGGGGAATAAGATAATCCCTGTCCTCACTGGGATTATAATTAATTAATATAGACATAAAAATCAAATTACAATAATGTAAGACAGTGTAATGATGATGAGTAGAACTTCTATTCACTGAGCAACCATACTATTCTAGACTATTTCCATCTTTCCATGTACTATCTCTAATCCTGTCAACAACACTGAATAGTAGAAATTGTTCTCAAAAACGAAGAAATAAAAGCCTTAGGCCATTAGACAACTAGGCTATGGTTATGTGGTGAAAAAGGCAAAGGTAGCACTAAACTGTCATTCTATGAAGTAGAGACTTATAGATATATGCATACATATGTAAAGTGTATGTGTGCATATATATATATATATATATATATATATATATATATACACACACAAAGTAATTATTCATGAAGTAACCTTGGATGCTATTTCTGTCTATCTATGTATCTGTCTATCTCCCTGCTTGGCAACAGAGACACAGACAAGTTCACAGAGTAAATTATTTTTTTATTTTCTAGCTCTTCAATGTAGTTTCTGATTTTGAATGTTTTCTTTTTATTTACAGAACTGTAGGAAATTAGAAATACATAAAAATGAAAGAGAAGAAAATACAAATTACCTGAGAGCTTGTCAGATACAGTCACCATTCATATTTTAGACTAATTTGTCTTTGTATGCTTGTGTCCATATAAGTATATGTTTTATATGCATATATTTTGTGGTTTAAAATTGTCATGTTATCTATACAACCAGCATTTTATATACAGAATTTCTTTTTCACTTAATGGTTTTTCATAAATTTTTTCAGTTATGCAATAAATTTTGAAGGCATCATTATAAAATTTCTATAATATCCCATGTTAAGGTGTTCCCACAATTTATGTAACTCTTTTACTTTTGCTGGGATTTAGACTGCTGCTCTCCACTTACTGGGTGTACTATCTTGGCAAGCATATGTTTTTTAAAAATTTTATATTGGAGTATAGTTGATTAACAAGGTTGTGTTAGTTTCAAGTGTACAGAAAATTGACTTAGTTGTACCTATATAGTTTTTCAGATTCTTTTCCCTTATGGGTTATTACAAAATATTGAGTATAATTCCCTGTGCTATACAGTAGGTATATGTTAATCCCAAACTCCATCTATTCCTCTACCCCCCCCTTCCCCGCTGGGGACCATAAGTTTCTTTTCTACATCTGTGACTCTATTTCTGTTTTGTAAATAAGTTCATTTGTATCATTTTTTAGATTCCACATATAAGTGATTAGTAGGATAATCTCTAGGTCCATCCATGTTGCTGCAAATGTCAATATTTCATTCTTTTTTATGGCTGAGTAATATTCCATTATAAATATGTACCACATCTTCTTTATCCATTCATCTGTCGATGGACATTTAGGTTGCTTCCATGTCTTGGCTATTGTAAATTGTGCTGCAATGAACATTGGGGTTCATGTATCTTTTTGAAGTATGGTTTTCTCTGGTTATATGCACAGGACTAGGATTGCTGGATGATATGGTAGTTCTATTTTTAGTTTCTTAAGGAACCTCCATACTGTTCTCCATAGTGGTTGTACCAATTTACATTACCACCAACAGTGTAGGAGGGTTCCCTTTTCTCCACACCCTCTCCAGATTTTTTTATTATGGCCATTCTTACTGGTGTGAGGTGATATCTCATTGTAGTTTTGATTTGCCTTTTTCTAATAATTAGCAATGTTGAGCATCTTTTCATGTGCTTGTTGGCCATCTGTGTGTCTTCTTTGGAGAAATGTCTCCCTAGGTCTTCTGCCAATTTTTGGATTGGGTTGTTTGTCTTTTTTGATATTGAGCCACATGAGCTGTTTGTATATTTTGGAAATTAATCCCTTGTTGGTCACATAATTTGCAAATATTTTATCCCATTCTGTAGGTTGTCTTTTCATTTTGTTTATTGTTTCCTTTGCTGTGCAAAAGCTTTTGAGTTTAATTAGGTCTCACTTGTTTGTTTTTGTTTTATTTCCATTACTGTAGGAGACGGATCCAAAAAGACATTGCTTCAATTTATGTCAAATTGTGTTCTTCCAATGTTTTCCACTAAGAGTTGTACAGTATCAGGTCTTAGATTTCAGTCTTTAATTCTTTTGAGTTTATTTTTGTGTGTGGTGTTAAAGAATGTTCTAATTTCATTCTTTTACATGTAGCTTGTCCAGTTTTCCCAGCACCATTTATTGAAGAGACTGTCTTTTCTCCATTGTATGATCTTGCCTCCTTTGTCATAGGTTAATTGACCATATGTTCATGTGTTTATTTCTGGGCTTCCTATCCTGTTCCATTAATCATATGTCAGTTTTTGTGCCAGTACCATATTGTTTGATTACTGTAGCCTTGTAGTATACTCTGAAATCAGGGAACATGATTCCTCCAGCTCCTTTCTCCTTTCTGAAGATTATTTTGGCTATTCAGGGTCTTTTGTATCTCCATACAAATTAAAAAATTTTTATTCTAGTTCTGTGAAAAATGCCATTGGTAATTTGATAGGGATTGCACTGAATCTGTAGATTGCCTTGGGTAGTATAGTAATTTTGACAATATTGATTATTCCAATCTAAGAATATGCTATATCTTTCCATGTGTTTGTGTCATTTTCGATTTCTTTCAACAGCATCTTATAGTTTTTGAAGTAAAGGTCTTTAGCCTCCTTAGGTAGGTTTATTCCTAGGTATTCTTTTCGATGAGATGGTAAATGGGTTGTTTCTTTAATTTCTCTTTCTGATTTTTTCTTGTTAGTGAATAGGAATGCAATAGATTTCTGTGTATAATTTTGTGTCATGCAACTTTACCAAATACACTGATGAGCCTTAGTAGTTTTCTGGTAGCATCTTTAGGATTTTCTGTGTATAGTATCATGTCATCTGCAGTGACAGTTTTATTTCTTCTTTTCCAATTTTCATTCATTTCTTTTTCTTGTCTGAGTGCCACAGCTAGGACTTCCAAACCTATGTTGAATAAAAGCCATGAGAGTGGACATCCTTGTCTTTTTCCTGATCTTAGAGGAAATGCTTTCATCTTTTCACAGTTGAGTATGATGTTTGCTCTAGGTTTGTTATATATGGCCTTTATTATGTTGAAGTAGGTTCCCTCTGTGCCCACTTTCTGGAGAGTTTTTATCACAAAAGGGTGTTGAATTTTGTCAAAAGCTTTTTCTGACCTGTGAAGCCATCTGGTCCTGGACTTTGGTTTGTTGAAAGTTTTTAAATCACAGTTTCAATGTCAGCACTTGTGATTGGTCTGTTTATATTTTCTATTTCTTCCTGGTTCAGTCTTGGGAGATTGTACCTATCTAAGAATTTGTCCATTTCTTCTAGGTTGTCCATTTTATTGGCATATAGTTTCTTCTAGTAGTCTCTTATGAACCTTTGTATTTCTATGGTATCTGTTTCTGGAGAGTTTTTATCACAAAAGGGTGTTGAATTTTGTCAAAAGCTTTTTCTGCATCTATTGAGATGACCACGTTTTTTATTCTTCAATTTATTGATGTGGTGTATCACACTGATCGATTTGTGGATATTGAAAAATTAACTTCTTTTTCATTTCTAATTTTATTGATTTGAGCCCTCTCCCTTTTTTACTTGATGAGTCAGGCTAATGGTTTATCAATTTTCTTTATCTCTTCAAAGAACCAGCTTTTAATTTCATTGATCTTTCCTATTGTTTTCTTCATCTCTATTTCATTTATCCCTGCTCTGATTTTTTATCCTTGTACCCCTTGGATAAATCCAAGTTGATCATGGTGTATGATCCTTTCAATGTACTGTGGAACTTGGTTTGCTAGTATTTTGTTGAGGATTTTTGCGTGTATGTTCATCAGTGTTATTGGCCTGTAATTTTCTTTTTCTCTGGTAGCTTTGTCTGGTTTTGGTATCAGTGTAATGGTGGCCTCATAGAATGAGTTGGGAGTGTTCCTTCCTCTGCAATTTTTTGGAACAATTTCAGAAGCATAGGTGTTAACTCTTCTCTAAATGTTTGATAGAATTCACCTGTGAAGCCATCTGGTCCTGGACTTTGGTTTGTTGAAAGTTTTTAAATCACAGTTTCAATGTCAGCACTTGTGATTGGTCTGTTTATATTTTCTATTTCTTCCTGGTTCAGTCTTGGGAGATTGTACCTATCTAAGAATTTGTCCATTTCTTCTAGGTTGTCCATTTTATTGGCATATAGTTTCTTCTAGTAGTCTCTTATGAACCTTTGTATTTCTATGGTATCTGTTGTAACTTCTTTTTCATTTCTAATTTTATTGATTTGAGCCCTCTCCCTTTTTTACTTGATGAGTCAGGCTAATGGTTTATCAATTTTCTTTATCTCTTCAAAGAACCAGCTTTTAATTTCATTGATCTTTCCTATTGTTTTCTTCATCTCTATTTCATTTATCCCTGCTCTGATTTTTTGATTCCTTTCCTTCTACTAACTTTGGGTTTTGTTTGTTCTTCATTCTCTAGTTGCTTTAGGTGTTAAGGTTAGGTTGTTTATTTGAGATTTTTCTTGTTTCCTGAGGCAAGATTTTATTGCTATAAACTTCCCTCTTAGAACTGCTTTTGTTGCATCCCATAGGTTTTGG
>NC_041217.1:2534180-2619243 GCF_002837175.3 Physeter macrocephalus
TTGCATCCCATAGGTTTTGGGTCATCGTGTTTTCATGTCATTTGTTTCTAGGTATTTTTTTATTTCCTCTTTGATTTCTTCAGTGATTCATTGGTTGTGTAGTAGCACATTGTTTAGCCTCCAGGCGTTTGTGCTTTTTACGTTTTTTGTTTTTGTTTTTTCCTTGTAGTTGATTTCTAATCTCATAGTGTTGTGGTTGGAAAAGATGCTTGGTATGATTTCAATTTTCTTAAATTTACCAAGGCTCGCTTTGTGGCCCAGCATGTGATCTATCCTGGAGAATGTTCTATGTGCACTTGAGAAGAATGCATATTCTGCTGGTTTTGGATAGAATGCTCTATAAATATCAATTAAGTCCTGGTCTAATGTGTTATTTAAGTCCTATGTTTCCTTACTGTATTGGTTTTCTGTCTGGATGATCTGTACATTGATGAAAGTGGGGTGTTTAGGTCCCCCACTATTATTGTGTTACTGTTGATTTCTCCTTCTGTGGCTGTCAATGTTTGCCTCATATATTGAGGTGTTCCTATGTGGGGTGCATATATATTTACAATTGTTATGTCTTCTTTTTGGATTGATCCCTTGATCATTACATAATGTCCTTCTTTGTCTCTTGTAACAGGCTTTATTTTAAAGTCTATTTTGTCTTGTATGAGTATTCCTACTCCAGCTTTCTTTTGATTTCCACTTGAATGGAATACCTTTTTCCATCTGCCCACTTTCAGTCCATACATGTCCCTAGATGTAAAGTGGGTCTCTTGTAGACAGCATATATACGGGTTTTGTTTTTGTATCCATTCAGCCAGTTTATGTCTTTTGGTGGGAGCTTTTAATCCATTTATGTTTAAGGTAATTGTTGATATGTATGTTTTTACTGCCATTTTGTTCATTGTTTTGGATTTGTTTTTGTAGGTCTTTTCTCCTGTCCTTTTCTGTTCTCTTGTGATTTGACAACTAACTTTAGTGTTGTGTTTGGATTCCTTTTTCTTTTTTTTGTGTGTATCTATTGAAGATTTTAGGTGTGCAGTTACCATGAGGTTTTCATATAGCAGTTTATATGAAAAGAAGATTGTTTAAACTGCTGGTCTTTTAATTTCAAATGCATTTCCAATATCCCGCACTTGTACTCTCCTCTTTTCACGATTGCTGGATTTGATATCATATTTGTTTGTGGATGATTTCCTACCTTTACTGTATCTTTGCCTTTTCTGGTGAGCATTTCCATTAGTAATTTTCTTATTTTTAGTTGTGGCCTTTTCTTTCCACCTAGAGAAGTTCCATTAGCATATGTTGCAAAGCTGGTCTGGTGGTGCTTTTTCTTGTCTGCAAAGCTTTTAATTTCTCTGTTGGGTCTCTTAGCTTTTGCTTGTCTGTAAAGCTTTTGATTTCTCTATCAGGTCTGAAAGAGAGCCTTGCTGGGTAGGGTATTCTCGGTTGTAGAGTCTTCCTTTCATCACTTTAAATATATTGTTCCACTCCCTTCTGGCCTGCAGAGTTTTTGCTGAGAAATCAGCTGATACACTTATAGTAATTCCTTTGTATGTTATTTGTTGCTTTTCTCTTGTTGCTTTTAATATTTTTTCTTTGACTTTAAATTTTTGTTAATTTGATTACTATGTTTCTTGACATGTTCTTCCTTGGGTATATCCTGCCTGGGACTCTCTGTGCTTCCTGGACTTGAGTGACTGTTTTCTTTCCCATGTTAGTGAAGTTTTTAGCTATGATCTCTTCAAACATTTTCTCAGGTCCTTTATCTCTCTCTTCTCCTTCTGGGACACCTATAATGTGAATGTGTGCATTTAATGTTGTCCCAGAGGTCTCTTAGACTGTTCTCATTTCTTTTCCTTCTTTTTTTTGTTCCATGGCAGTGATTCCACCATTCTTTCTTCCAGCTCACTTATCTATTCTTCTGGCTCACTTATTCTGCTATTGATTCTTTCTAGTGTATTTTTTATTTTAGTTATTTTATTGTTCATCTGTGTTCTTTAGTTCTTCTAGGTCTTTGTTAAACATTTCTTGTATCTTCTCAATCTGTGTCTCCATTCTTTTTCTGAGATCTTGGATCATCTTTACTATAATTACTCTGAATTCTTTTTTTGGGTAGATTGCCTATCTCCACTTCAATTAGTTATTCTTCTGGTTTATCTTGTTCCTTAATCTGGAATATTTTCCTCTGCCATGTCATTTTGTCTAACTTTCTGTGATTGTGGTTTCTGTTCTGCAGGCTGCAGGGTTGTAGTTCTTCTTGCTTCTGCTGTCTGCCCCCTTAGTGGATGAGGCCGATCTAAGAGGCTTGTGCAGGCTGCCTGGTGGGAGGGACTTGTTCCTGCCCACTGGTGGGTGGAGCTGAGTCTTTTCCCTCTGGTGGCAGGACCATGTCAAGGGGTGTGTTTAGTGGGCAGCTGTGTGCTCAGGAAGATTTTAAGCATCCTGTCTGCTGATGTGTGGGGCTTTGTTCCTGCCCTGTGGTTGTTTGGCCTGAGGCATCCCAGCACTGGAGCCTACAGGCTGTTGGGCGTGGCCAGGTCTTGGTGAGAAAATGGCAGCCTCCAAGAGGGCTCACTCCAATGAGTACTCCCCAGAACTACTGCTGCCAGTGCTTTTGTCCCCACTCTGAGCCATAGCCACTCCCCACCTCTGCAGGAGACCCTCCAGTACTAGCAGGTAGGTCTGGCCCTGGCTCTTATGAAGTCACTGCTTTTTCCTTGGGTCCTGGTGCACACCAGATCTTGTGTGCACCCTTCAAGAGTGGAGTTTCTGTTTCCCCCAGTCCTGTGGACTTCCTGTGATCAAGTCCTGCTGGCCTTCAAAGTCAGATTCTCTGGGGGCTCCTCCTCCCATTGCCAGACCTCCAGGCTGGGGAGCCTGATGTGGGGCTCAGAACTTTCACTCCTGTGGGAGAACTTCTGTAGTATAATTATTTTCCAGTTTGTGGGTCACCCACCTAGCAGGTATGGGATTTGATTTTATTGTGACTGTGTCCCTCCTAACGTCTCGCTGTGGCTTCTTCTTTGTCTTTGGCTGTAGGGGATCTTTTTTGGTATGTTCCAGCATTTTTTTGTCAGTGGTTGTTCAGTTGTGATTTTTTCAAAAGAAGAGGTGAGCTCACATCCTTCTCTTGCATCTTGTCTCAACTGTGTGCAGACTACTTTAAAACACTGCTTTACTGTGGGCTACGAGAAGATTTCCGGTTCTCAGTAGGGGAAATACCCCCTATCAAAGCCATTCCTTTGTGCCCTGGATCTTTCTTGTCCTAATCATTGAAGTCCTTCTTCTCCAAACCCATCCAAAAATTCAGCTCAAACTTCCAGTCCTGTAGAGGAAATGCCTCTCTAATCAGCTCACCTCCAGGATCCAGGTCACAAAGATGATTTTAACATTTTTCACCTGGGAATGCCCTTAAATACTCAAAGTGTGTTCCAGAGACCAGTAGCATCAATATTCTGTGTTTTAGATTTTATTCTCTTTTAAGTAATTCTGCATAAGATACCCTTTTACAACAAATTTGGTTCACAACTGATTGTCTCTTTAAGAGTGTGTTTTGGGAAGAGACATTATTCTTTTAAAGTGTATGAATGCCTTTAAAAGTCTTAACACAAATCACTAAATTGTACTGTGTTTAGGTGTATTTAATCCTATCAGGGTGATTCACGGAAGCTCTCCTTAGGTCTGGGAATTTTGAACAGGATACTAAGCTTAGCACCCATCATCATAACTCATAGTAGGTACCAAGGGCTCCATTGGGCTTTGGGGATCATCAGAGATGAAAAGGCAGTTTTTCTCCCAATCAGATGTGCTCAGGAGAGGTGCTGTGATTCTCCTCTCCTCCACTCATGCTCGGGGTCTGCCCTGAATCCCCCAACCCAACTCCCAGTTAAAGCATCTCTTTCCTGATGAGGACTTGCTACATTTTGGTTATACATTCTGCTTCTTGGGTTATCAGACGTGGGTTGGAGCTTAATTCTTTGCTGCCTATTCATGGATAGGCTAACATTTAAAGCTTCTGCCTCTGTAAAGTGAGGATAATAATATCACTGACATCACATGAGTTTTGTTAGGATTAAATGACATAATGCATGTAAAGCAGTATTGTGTCTTATGCATAACAGACTTGCAATAAGTGTCAACTGTTATTACCCTGTTTTTGTATGATGAGGACTAAAGTGTCAGTCTAATACTTATTCAGACCTGGAGCAGTTCTGGACCTTAATTCTCAATGATGGCTGAAGAGCCAAAGCAATCGTGGTGAGGAAATTAACATTAGACTGTTCATGTCACAACAGATGGGAGGGATGGAGAGAAACTGTGCTAATATTAAGTGCCTTCTATTTATGTGTTTTGGGGGTCAGCCATTGTTTCAACTGCTTTACATATATCAATTTTACCCTATAAGTCAGGTACTGATATTATTCCTATTTTGCAGATGAGAAAATGGGGCAAAGATAAATGAAACCATTTGCTTAAAAATTTGCCAAGAGGAGTTAAATGTGACATTTCTCTGATTGACATTTATAAACAGGTTCTTCATTAGTTCTTTCAGTAACTCTTCAAAGTAGTTATTGAAGTAAATATTATCATCCGTACTTTACAAATGAGAAAACTAGGACTCAAATAGTATCAGAAAAGTGTCCCTGGTTCAGTGGCTAGAAAGATAGCTACCACCAAACTTGTGTGGTTTCCTCTATTCCACACTGCCTCTTACTTTCAGGAGTAAAGAGTGAATTGTCTTAAGATTTGTATAACTAATGTAATTAATAACATAATTATCATTTGTATATATATATTTTTTTCCTACCACCCATCCAGTAGATTACAATCTAAATGAGGACAAGGATATTATAAAGCAAACAAGGAGATTTTTCTCAATGAACTTTAAGGAACACATCACACAATTTGAAGATTTACTATTATTCCAAGTTTGAATTTTCTTTAGCATACAAACATGCAGAGATACAAACATTTAGACTTTTGACAATTGTATAAGAGATGCTCCTAGCTTTCCACCCTCTTCAAAGCCACATTTAAATGAAGACAGCAATATCTGGTTTGAAAGTCTTCATTAGGACATTCCCCAAAGAATCTTAATTGTAGCAACTGCTCTACCTGCCAGCTGGAAGACTTTTCCCATTGGAGTCGTGTGTTTATTCTACAATATGGAACATAATCCAAAAAAGGAAGTTTAAGGCCTAGCATCGCTGTATGACTGGGCATGTAGAAGGCTGATAGGACCACAGGAGAAGTGAACAGCAGGTGCCCCATCTGTGGACTCCTCAATAATGAGTGTGAACAAGTGAAGTGTCATTGCTCAGTTTCACTCTACCAATCAGTAGGAAAGCTAACAAGCTGTGATTTGGAGTGCAGGAGATGTGGTAGCTAGAAAAGGCTCTGGGCCTTTTCTTGAAGATGTAAATATTCAATATGAGGTTTATTAGACTCAAGTGTACTTTGAGGCTTTAAATGCTAAAGCACATTTTCTGTCTTTGAAGTACTCCTAGACAGTTTACCAAACCCAACTATGTATGGTTTGTCTGTGAAAAGTCAAACAGTCAGTCACTAAGTATGGAAACACCAGGCCAGCAGTTCCTAGCAACAGAATTCCTCTGCGCTTCAGAACGTATTTAACTTCTTCCATCAAAGGCAAGATTTGTCAGGAAATAAGCATTTAATACAGATCCATAGTCCTTTACCTGCAATTCCAAACTCAGAACAACTCTGAAAGCAGAGTTTAAAAAATTGTTATGAAAAATAACTCAATTTTGTTCCTTTTTATCGCCAAGTAATATTCCATTGTATATATGTGCCACATCTCCTTTATCCATTCATCTGTCAATGGACATTTAAGTTGCTTCCATATCCTGGCTATTGTAAATAGTGCTGCAATGAACATTGTGGTACATGTATCTTTTTGAATTATGGTTTTCTCAGAGTGTATGCACAGCAGTGAGATTGCTGGGTCATATGGTAGTTCTATTTTTAGTTTTTAAAGGAACCTCCATACTGTTCTCCATTGTGGCTGTATCAATTTACATTCCCACCAACAGTGCAAGAGTGTTCCCTTTTCTCCACACCCTCTCCAGCATTTATTGTTTCTAGATTTGTTGATGATGGCCATTTTGAATGAGGTGGATGGACCTAGAGTCTGTCATACAGAGTGAAGTAAGTCAGAAAGAGAAAAACAAACACCATATGCTAACACATACATATGGAATCTAAAAAAAACCGTACTGATGAACCTAGTGGCAGGGCAGGAATGAAGATGCAGATGTCGAGAACTTTCTTGAGGGCACGGGGCGGGGAGGGGAAGCTGGGATGAAGTGAGAGAGTGGCATGGACATATATACACTACCAAATGTAAAATAGATAGCAGGTGGGAAGCAGCCGCATAGCACAGGGAGATCAGCTCAGTGCTTTGTGACCACGTAGAGGGGTGGGATAGGGAGGGTGGGAGGGAGGCTCCAGAGGGAGGAGATATGGGGATATATGTATACATATAGCTGATTCACTTTGATATACAGCAGAAACTAACACAACATTGTAAAGCAATTAACTCCAATAAAGATATTTTTTAAAAATGATGGAATTTACATAAAATAACAGATCCTAAGTGTTCAGTTAGGATACACCTATGTAACTTCCCACACTTCCAAAACATGATATAAACCATCACCCTATAAAGTTTCCTTATCCTGTGAGCTGTTCCCTTTCCCCTACAATCCTCCCAGCAACCATATTCTGATTTCTATCACCACAGGTTGGTTTTGCCTGTTCTTGGACTTAACATAAATAGTCATAGAGCATGTTCTCTTTTGAGTCCAAATGCTTTCACTTAAGAAAAGTTTTGAGGTTTGACCTTATTGTATCAGGAATATGTTCATTTTCTCCTGAGTTGCATTCCATCCTATAAATACAGGAGACTTTGTGTATCCTTGTTGGTGAACATTTGAGTTGTTTCTAATTGTTGGCTATTATGCATAATGCTGATATAACCATCCTTGTACAAGTCTTTTTTATAAAACTTTTAAGACTTTTATACATTTTATTAAAAAATATATATTTTTTCTTGGATCAATGGGTAGGAATGGAATTGCTGGGTCATAAGGTAGTTTTTTAACAGTAAGAAAGTGCAGAATTGTTCTCTATAGTATAATAGTTTACCCATTTTTTGTCCTCTCACCAGCAAAATGGGAGAATACTGGTCACTCCTTATCTCCAGCCCTTGGCATGCTTGGTCTTGATCTTTTGGACTTTGGGGATTCTGGTGGATATGAAATGGTATCACATTGCTATTTCCAAGATTTTGGATCATCTTTACTATCATTATTCTGAATTCTTTTTCAGATAGACTGCCTTTTTCCTCTTCATTTGTTTAGTGTTCCTGACTTCTTAATGAAAGAAGCAGTTAGGATACGGGATTGGGAAAAGTTGAGAACCACCGACTCCATTATGTTGACATACTCCATTATGTTGACATAGGCAAATGATGTTGGTTAAGTTGATTACCAAAAATTGTTTCAGCAGAGAAGTTATAAAAATAATTTAGATTTTTTTCTTTTTCAGTTCTAAGTTAAATTATTTTCTCAGTCAAAAAGACCTCTATTTTGTTTACATGTCTCTTTGTTGTATGGAAAACAGTATGTATTCAATATATATTGTTGAGTTTTAACCATTTCTTTGGGCTGCTTTTGAAAAATTTAATTAAGTATATCAGTTCTACACCATGATATCCATTTCATAAATTGCAAAATAGTACCTCTGTGATTGTTAGAAAATGTTTTGGTCTTTTTTTGTATTTCACAATCATTATTTATAAATATCAGAGAATCTCTGAAAAATTTGTAGGAAGAATTGAATAAGTGGTTAAAAAATATTATATTGATAGTTTAAATCCTTAAAGATATTCACACCTAATAAACCTACACTATTGGAATATCAGATTTTTACAGAAAATTTTGTTTCTTCCCTTAAGAAAATTTAATTTAAAATTATACAAGCTAGGCTATGTATTTTTTAATTGTACTTGATTTACAATGTGTTAGTGTCATGTCTACAGCAAAGTGATTCAGATATATCTATGTCTGTTTATTTCTATCTATATCTATTCTTTTCAGATTCTTTTCCATTGTATGTTATTACAAGACATTGCGTATAGTCCCCTGTGCTATACAGTAGGTCCTTGTTGTTTATCTATTTTATGTATAGTACTGTGTATCTGTTAATCCCAAACTCCTAATTTATCTCTCCTCTCGCCCTCGCTTTCCCCTTTGGTAATCATAAGTTTGTTTTCTATGTCTGTGTGTCTACTTCTTGTTTGTAAGTAGCTAGTTCATTTGTATCACTTTTTAAGATCTCACACATAAGTGATGTCATATGATGTTTGTCTTTCTCTGTCTGACTTACTTTACTTGTCATGATAATCTCTAGGTCCATCCATGTTGCCTCAAATGGCATTATTTCATTATTTTTATGGCTGAGTAATATTCCATTGTATATTTGTACCACATCTTCTTTATCCATTCACCTGTTCATAGACATTTAGGTTGCTTCCATGTCTTGGCTATTGTAAATAGCGCTGCTATGAACACTGGGTTGCATGTATCTTTTTGAATTACAGCTTTCATCTTTTCTGTATTTTTCTGTATATATCCCCAGGAATGGGAAGGCAGGATCATATGGTAACTATTTCTGGTTTTTTAAGGAAACTCCGTACAGTTCTCCATAGTGGCTATACTAATATACATTCCCACCAACAGTGTAGGAGGGTTCCCTTTCCTCCACACCCTCTCCAGCATTTCTTATTTGTAGACTTTTTGATGATGGCCATTCTGACAGGTATGAGGTGATACTTCATTGTAGTTTTGTTTCCATTTCTCTAATATTAGTGATGTTGAGCATCTTTTCATGTGTTTGTTGGCCATCTGTATGTCTTCTTTGGAGAAATGTCTGTTTAGGTCTTCTGCTCAGTTTTGGATTGGGTTGTTTGTTTTTTTTGATATTGAGCTGCATAAGCTTATTTGTACATTTTGGAAATTAATTCCTTGTTGGTAGCATCATTTGCAAATATTTTCTCTCATCCCATAGGTTGTCTTTTCATTTTGTTCATGGTTTCCTTTGCTGTGCAAGAGCTTTTAAGTTTATTTAGGTCCAATTTAGGGTTTTTTTTGTTGTTGTTTTTATTTCCATTACTCTAGGAGATTGATCCAAAAAGATGTTGCTGTGATTTATGTCCAAGAGTATTCTGCCTGTGTTTTCCTCTAGGAGTTTTATAATGTCAGGTCTTTCATTTAGGTCTTTAATCCACTTTGAGTTTATTTTTGTACATGGTGTTAGAGAATGTTCTACTTCCATTCTTTTACATGTAACCATCCTGTTCTTACAGCACCACTTATTGAAGAGATGGTCTTTTCTCCATTGTATCGTCTTGCTTCCTTTGTCATAGATTGATCTCTGTGTCTGTTTTTCTGCCAGTGCCCTACTGTTTTGATTACTGTAGGCTTGTAGTATACTCTGAAGTCAGGGAGTATGATTCCTCCAACTCTGTTCTTCTTTCTCTAGTTCATGCTTCCTTTGTCATAGATTGATCTCTGTGTCTGTTTTTCTGCCAGTGCCCTACTGTTTTGATTACTGTAGGCTTGTAGTATACTCTGAAGTCAGGGAGTATGATTTCTCCAACTCTGTTCTTCTTTCTCTAGTTCATTTTGGCTATTCGGGATCTTTTGTGTTTCCATACAAATTTTAAAATTTTTTGTTTTAATTCTGTGAAACATGCCATTGGTAATTTGATAGGGATTGCATTGAATATGTAGATTGCCTTGGGTAGTATGGTAATTTTAACAATATTGATTCTTCCAATCCAATCCAGTATATCTTCCCATCTGTGTCATCTTCAATTTCTTTCATCAGCATCTTATAGTTTTTGGAGTAATGGTCTTTTGTCTCCTTATGTAGGTTTATTCCTAGGCAGTTTGTTCTTTTTGATGCCATGGTAAATGAGACTGTTTCCTTAATTTCTCTTTCTGATCTTTTGTTGTTAGTGTATAGGAATGCAAGAGATTCCTGTGTATTAACTTTGTATACTGCAGATTTACCAAGTTGATTGAGGAGCTTTAGTAGTTTTCTGGTAGCATCTTTAGGATTTTCTATGCATAGTATCATGTCAACAGCAAACAGTGACAGTTTTAGTTTTTCTTTTCCAATTTGGATTCCTTTTATTTCTTCCTCTTTCCCTATGATTACACTGCTAATAAGTGGCAGTGCTTGGATATGAATAAACTCTAAATGCTATCATCTTTCCACTGTACCAAGAACTCATTTGCTCTCTGATGGGTTTGCAATATTGAGGGCAATACACAGTGCATCATCAATGCAGCAAAGGTTGGGGTCCACAAAATGGACTGTAGTGCTGCCAGGCTCTTTGTAATAGGGTTTTCAGTTTTAAAGTCTGTGAATCTCCCAGTTTTAGGCTGGCTGCCTGGTTTATGTCCATTGTCTCACTGGGAAAGTGATGATGTCCATGTGTATTTTTCTCTTGTGCCTACATGACCTCATCTTAGGCAGAGATCTCCCAGCAATCTCGGGTGAATCAAGTCTGGAAAGCATAGAATTATGTAAAGGCTTCTTTCCTGAAATATACTTCTTTGACAGGGTTAAAATCAAAATCAGAAGTACCTGCATTTTATCTGAAGTAGTTAGAATTGCCTTCAAGAAATGAGATGGGAAATCTTTACTTTGTGCTATTTGAAAATTCTGCCCCCCCAATCCTATGTTCTATCATACAACACAGTATATTCAAAATAGTGTGGGAGAACAGCTGTACTGATCCGACACAGATTCTAAAAGTGGATAAAATAGCAGTATTGTGTCATCAAATCTTCCAGCCCCAGGAGCAAGTGACAAGCCGTGCTTTTTTTTTCATTTGCAGGTGCAATCATTTACAACTAAATGGCAGGAATGTCTCTCACACAAGCAGTTAATACGGACTAGAATTTTCCCAGTAACCAGATGGCATGCATTTCATACCAAGCTTGTTGAAATAAGAACTAAAATCATCTGCCAATAAGTTGCATGGAAGTTTTCCACAGTCTCCTTAGGTGACCTCATTTAAGATTTTGAATTTTTTGAGGTCAGAAAGCTTATAAATATTCAGTCCTTGGTGACAATTTCAGGGCCATGGTGGAGTAATTATAGGATCATTCTAGTTAGCCATCTTTGAAAATATTCTGACTTTAACTTATGTTGGGTTATACTTTTTTTTTCTTATTACCTTCTGCTTATCTATTGACTACTTCAATACAGCCCTTATTTAAAGAGCTACCTTTAGAAAAGTAGGTGAGTCTAAAAAACCATGGATGTTATTCTCTTTGACTAGAGACATCATTACCATGAGTCCAAAATTTTGCAGAACAGATGAAAGTATTGAAATTATACTTAAATTTTTTTCAATGTAGTAGACATTGTTTTGACTTAAACAGCATCTGTTACTTCATCATCTACTATTGACACTGATTTTACTTAGGACGATATCCCTGCCCTCTCCCCACCCCTAGTTGGAGGGGGGAGCATGTGATATGGATCTGCCTAATGAGGATGCATCACAGGATGTATCCAGGATGGTCATGTGTCCCAAGCCAGCCAATCAGAGCCAGTGAAACAACTGTGGAATTTCTGTTGACGTTATTAGGAAGAAATGTCTTTTTCTTTAAAGTTTACGGAATGTAAATATGAGATGCTGGTGAACATCTTGGTACCATGTAAGGGAGCTTGTTTGAGAATAAAGCCAAAAGAGTAGAAAGAAGGTTTCAGAGATGAAGTGAGAGAGATGGAGATGGAGGGAAGAAAAAGGACCCCTAGATGCTGTGGGAGCCTCATTCTACCCCCAAGATTTTTTAGTTGTAAGACACAAAACATTCTCTGTTTGCTTAAGTCAGTATAAACTGGGTTTTCTGCTACTTGGAACTAAGTCTTGAGTAATATATATATATATAGCAAATCACATTTGTGTTCTGACTCTGGAAAAAGAATATGTTCCCAGGCATTGATTAAACTATTTTATGGAATTTTCTGCTCACATTTAAAATAGAATTCTTTTCCTTAGAAGTAAGAGTCAAATTCTCATGCTATCTAAGAAAACCAACATACAGAGTGTTTGCTTGTCCAGTCTCACCTTAAGATATGGCCCAATGAAGATGGGTGGGACCACGGAGGAAAATTCTCGTACCCATGAAATGGTCTCCCTTTGAACATTTATGCACATGGATAGAATATCATAAGCTGCAGGGTTCTGGCTGTGGTTGTCGTTTCCAAACATGAAGGAAACCATATAACTTTAAAATGCCTTTCTTTTTTCCTAAGCAAAAAATGCAAGTAAGACACTGTTTCAGGTGCCAGCTAGACGTAGAGTTTCATCTGGCTCGGCTTTCAGCTGCGTGTGCTCAGTGTGGCCCTGGCTGGGCTAACAAGGCATCACCAGGCTCTCTAGTTCATTTCTCACAGTAACTGTTTCAGGTGTCTCTTCTCTCCTCACTCCAACGTTTCTCTTTATATACATCTCGCTCTCACAGTCTCCAGGGCCTCGGAGGCTTGTCCATTCTCAGGCTGATCCTCTTCCTGTGTTCCTTTCCAGCTTTAAGGACTTTGCTCCATCACTGACACGTGCTTTTTAATATTTACAATCTTTCCTATTTCAATCAACTGGCTCTTTTCCTTTTCCCTTCAAGTATCCAAAGCCAAAAGAAAATAAAACTTGCCTTTGGAAAAGAAAATCTTGGGTACTATCATCCCTTTTAGGTCCCATGTTATAAAGAGTTACTAGGACCATCTGCCTATGTCTGGTTTAGTGACCCCAGCTGAAAGTCTTATGATTAGGTGGGGCCACGTGACGAGTCAGGTGGATCAGGAGTTGTGAGTGGAAGGGACATATGTCACTTCTGAGCCAGGATACACAGCTGTCCAAGCAAGACTGCCCAGAACCCCCTTTCCATCTGCTGATACCTGTCAATACTTGACAGAGTGGATGTTCCATCAACTTGGGACCCAAAGTGAGGAGCAGGATGCCAGCCAAAGGACAGGTGGTGGGTGAAAACTTTGGTTAATCCATTAAGGTTTTTTTTTAAATATTTATTTTTGTTTTTGGCTGCGTTGGGTCTTCGTTGCGGCACGTGGGATCTTTCGTTGAGGTGAGCGGGCTTCTTTCTAGTTGTGGCTCGTGGGCTTCAGTAGTTGTGGCACACGGGCTTAGTTGCCCCGCCACATGTGGGATCTTTAGTTCCCCGACCAGGGATAGAACCTGCGTCCCCTGCATTGGAAGGCAGATTTTTAACCACTGGACCACCAGGGAAGTCCCTAATCCATTAAGGTTTGAAGGCTGTTTGTTACTGTGGCTTATTCTGATGGCTACACTTACTGTTCTGGTTTTAGTTTATTTAATTCCTAATCTCTTAAATGGAAGGTTTTTTAGATGTTACCACTATTTTCTGACTACCTTGCCACTTCTAAGGGTAAATATGGTTTTATTCACGTTGAAAATTGCAATCATGGTCTGTTGTTCCTGCCTTTATTTGGTGCTGTTTCACCTTCCGTTGCATCTCCCACCACTGATCATGGCTTCCATCCTGAAGTCCCCACAGCTTCCATTGCACCCAACTTCTCTGCCTCTCCTACTTCCTCTAAGACTCTCCCCTGTTTTGCTTCTTCTTCTGCTGCCCAAGGCTCAGTCCTAAAGCCGGTATGATGAAAAAGGCCAGATCAAAGAATGAGATGACCTAGGTTTAAATCCCAGCTTGAACACTTATTCGCCATGTGACCTTGTGAAAGTCACTTAACCCCTTGAAGTCTCAATTTCTATTTCAGTATATTTCAAAGATAATACAGAGGCACTGTCATAAGGATTAGCACTATAATGAATGTACAAGGCCTAGCTCATAGAACTAAATAATGATGATTTTTATGCAATTCAAATGTCCCTCATCACTCCAATTTTCAGAGTGTAATATTTTTCTTTACACGGGGGGGCTGCATTATACAATTTTGGAGAGCACCACTCACATTGCATTCTAAATATTGGCTCTTTCTGAAGCACAGGGCCTATGTGAACACTGCCTTTAGAGCTGTGCTACTGTAGCACACCATTTTCAAAGTCTAAAATGGCAGGAAATCCGATCCTCTTACTTTCCCCTTCTCATATAATTTCTGGGAATTCTCGCTACATCAGTGTTTATAATGTTACACAAATTCACAATAGCTGTAGCTCTTAGAGCCTAAACAATTACAGCCATAACAGCCATAGGGTCCTGCAGACCCTTCAGCACCATCTGATAACTGGTTACTCCAGACTGATGTTGCCTGGTGTACACCTGTATTATCCCACCCCAGGAAAGCCAAGATACACTGGGAGGTTTAACCTATTCCTCCAGAAGGCTTGGGGATTACTGAAGTACACATAGAGTAGGAATGGAAGTGGCTCTAAGAAAAGGCTAGTCCTAGGGCCCACTGTTCCAAGCCTAGCATTCGGGGCTTTCACGTAGCTCAACATCTACAATGGGCAAGAACCAAACTTCTTAGGACCCAGAGAAAAAAGTAAGTCCCTGCCTACGCCATGTCAAGGCCTCTTTCCTGTGGAAGAATGGTTAACAGAGAATGATGAACATGGATTAAGCTCAGATGAGTCTGAATCCCAGGCCTCCTGCTTATAACTGTGCGACGGTGAGGAAGTTATGGCAACTCCCTGGACCTCAGTGTCTCCACAACTAAAATGAGGAAATGATGTCATCCACATCATGGGGCTGATAGGGAGGGTGAATGAGATAATGCACTTCAAGTACTTGGTATCGTGCCTGCTTATTATAAGCACTCTCTACATATGAGGTGTCACTAATAATCCGAAGCGAGCATTTGTGGAGTGCTCGTGCTGTGCCAGGCACAGTGTTAGAACTTCACACATGCCTGACCCTGTGAGGTGAATACCATTATTGATAGTATTGCAGGTACAGAGAAGAAGTTAAGTGGCTTTTGCAGGATCAGAGTTGAGATTGGAAAACAAAGCTCCCTGTTTAGGTTTCCTCCCTCTTCCTGAGAATGCAATCACAAAACCCACGAATTCATCCCAAAGTTTAATATAGTTATTCAAAATCACAGTGTATTTGGGGCACAAGCAAATCACCCAGGTGAAGATTCCAGTGCTGCTTGTCCAGCCTCTTGCTACCAGAATAAGTAGAAGATACACCTTCCACTTTTCTGTCCTTTCCTTTTGGTCTATAAGCCCGATTTCCTGGGGCCTGCTGCTCAGAACACACATGCACACCTCTTCCCAAACTGTAATTTCCAGAGACACAGAAATATAAGCTCATATTTAAGAAAAGTATCTCTGCTAAGCAACCCAATATATATTACTAAGCAGAGGACTTGAATTACTAATTCTGAAGGAAGCTTTCCAAACCACTATGTACTTAACTTACAGCCGTCTGACTGAAACCACATTCCGAAGGGAGCTCTCCCAGAAAGGAAAAAAATCAACTTGTACCCTAAAATGTAGAAACCTCCTGCAACCCCTAAAAAGGCAATGTTGTAAATATTTTCAGATCTAGTTTCCACTGACCTGTTTCTCCCACTTACTTGAAAATACAATCCACACTTTCAACATCAAGTATCATCACCATATTGCTGACAACTAAAAAGCCTGTCTGAGCCTTTCAGCTAGATATTCTGCTTCTTCCAGAATATCTCCATTCAGATACCTAGCTACCACCTAAGAGCCACGGGTGTAGGGGAGAACAGTGTCACACACTGGCTCAAAGTGTGGCTCTAGAATCATCTAGCTTGTTTTGAATCCCAGTTTTACCATATATAGCTCTGTGACCTTGGGCAACTTAGATAACCTCCAAGACTGAGTTTCCTCAAGGGCAAAATAAGACCAATAAGAGAACCCATATCACTAAGCCATGGGAAGGAAATAATGTATGTAAGGCACAGCAGAGTGAGGGGAATATTGCACATGTCTGATAAAAGTTTTTCTATTTTTTTACCTTATTATTATTATTATGCACAAATTAAATTTCTCTCTCCTCATTATTCACATGTAAATTTCTGTTCAGCACAGTGGCACTTTTCTCCCCAGGATCAAAACCCTGAAGCTTTCTTTTTCCTGTATTTTTTTTGTTAGTTATCTATTATATATATTGTAGTGTATATGTCAATCCCAGTCTCCCAATTCATCCCACCACCCCCCTCCTTGGTATCCATACATTTGTTCTCTACATCTGTGTCTCTATTTCTGCTTTGCAAATAAGATTATCTGTACCATTTTTCTAGATTACACATATGTTAATATACAACATTTGATTTTCTCTTTGACTTACTTCACTCTGTATGACAGTCTCTAGATCCATCCACGTCCCTGCAAATGACACAATGTCATTCTTTTTTATGGCTGAGTAATATTCCATTGTATACATGTACCATATCTTCTTTATTCATACCTCTCTTGATGGACATTTAGGTTGCTTCTATGTCCTGGCTATTGTAAATAGTGCTGCAATGAACATTGGGGTGCATGTGTCTTTTTGAATTATGGTTTTCTCTGGGAAAACCTTGAAGCTTTCTTTAACTTATTTTCTGTTGTTCATATGTCACTTAAATTCTTTATTGAATAATATGGCATATTAATGAATAAATTGAAGAATTATGAGGAAATGAATGTAATCACCAAGTGCTATTTCTATAAAAATTTCTCTCACTCTTTATTCCTGCTCAAGACCTCAGCTTGAACTTCTACCATCTAGTGCATAATCACCTCCTTGAAGCCCCCAAACTGATCACTCAACCTCTAGGCTCCTACCCCTACAATTCATTGCCTAATCAAGTTTTCTAAGACACATTTTCAATCTATCCCCCTACAATGGCTTTCGATTTCCTTATGTCAGTTTAGTCCAAACTGCTCATTTTGGCATTGAAAGATCACCATCAGCAGCCCCCCACCAAATGATCTCTCACTGCTACCAGCCCTGACCCCTCTGTTCCAGAGCCTGGGGTCCTCACCCCACCACATCCCAAGGGCACTGGACGAAACCCTCAAACTTTGTGAAACAGAAATCTATTATAATTATGCGGCTCCCTGCACATCATCCTACAATAGCCCCTTTGCCTTTAGAATAAGACAATCTCTTCATCGGTATGATTATAGAGTCAACCATGTTTCACGTGCTGGGCTGGGCAAAGATGAACAAGATACAGTCCTGGCTTCTCAGGGGTCCACAGTCTTAAACAAATGTCCTGTGAACTTGACCCCTGCCTACCTCTGGCTCATTTGCCACTCTGCCTGAATCCTGTTCTCAGCCTTATTTAATTAATGACCACAGTTCTCTAAATGTGCCCTACTCTCTCACCTTCATGGGGAGACTGCCTGATACCTCCATCCTTGTCTGGCTTGGGGGTTCCCATTCTGTGTTCCCTTGGCACCCCATAATGGCTTCTTTCACAGCATTACCAGGTTGTGTGGGAGGTCTCCCCATCCACACAGTCAACAGGAACTGGGCTAGTTAATGCTTGCAGTAGCCAGTTACGTACCATATAACAACGGTGTGTTACTCTATTCTGATTATTGACATTTAAGCAATGATGGTTTGATTCTCTCCTTAAGAAAAAGGTCCATGTGTTTGAAAATGGTTATGAGCCATCCCTTTGTTGGGGGAATTCATCTTCCCTTGTGGGCCTCACTTTGCCTTTCCCCACAGAGCTTGGGTCTCTACCCCACAGTAGTCTTTACTGTTCTCTTCTGGCCTCCTTCTTCCTAATCGTTTATGTTTCTCTCCTATTTAGGATTTTCCACCCTAGATCAAGTTTTCTGTGCATATAATTAGTTGACAATTAAACTGGCTCAGGGGTCAAACAAATGTGGTTTCAAATTCTAACTCTGCTGTGGTGAAGTGTGGAAAGTTACCAACCCTTCTCAACCTCAGAGTTTTCATATATAAACTGGGATAGTAAAAGACTATCTTACAGAATTTTTGTGATATTAAAAATACACTCCATGGAAAACACCACAGTAGCCAGGACTTGTGAGGAAATCTAAGTCTGCTTACCTTTCCATCCATCCATCCAATAATGCTTTTTTACTCAGCTCCTAGTTTTTAACCACAGTCACCATTATAAAGATCATAGAGCTTTTTTTTTTTTTTTTTTAAATGCCTTACGCTTGGAGACAGATGGCATCAACAGAACTGGCCACCACAAAGACTCATACTCAGACTTTTCAATCACTGAGCACATGAATAAATTATCAGCACATTCAGCGTCCTCCTGCACTCTCAGCAGAGACCTCATCTCCTGCTTCCCAGAGAAAATAATGCCATCAGACAGGCACTTGCTCAGCTTCACTCCCCAGACCCCAAGCCTGTGCTGAGAGATTGTGCCTCCAGTCTCCCTTCGGCCTCCTCAGAAACGTCTGCATCTGTTAACCTGCAAGCTTTCTCTGCTGACTTTAACCACTCACCCTACTAAATTCTCCCATCAGTAGGAACGGTCACTTAGCTCTGCAGTATGAGTCCTCATCCTGTGGCTGATGCAGACTAATAGCGCTTGGTATATGGTATGAAGAAATAAATCAGAATCCCCGTTCACTGGAGATTGATCTCCTCCACAAAGATGGCCCAACTGCTGCTGATTTTCCATGTCTGTGAGGCTCTACTACATTTGTGTGACCACATCAACCTAAATTAAACCCTCCAAAAGCTCCCTGTTTCATTCAGAGTAAACACCAACACCCTTATGGTGGCCTAGGAAGCCATCCAAAGATGCACCCGCTCTCAGAGCACCCGTGCTTGCTCCTTCTTCTACCTGGAATGATCTTCCCCCAAATACCTGCTCAGCTACCCGCTAACCTCCTCTTCATTCTTGCTTCACTGTAATGTCATCATCTCAGAAAGGTCCACCACCACCATCAGCACTCTCCCTATCCCTCTTTCCTGCTTTTTTTTTCCATCATAATGTTTATTGATCACTATCTAACCTATCTCTTTTATTGATTTATTTTATTGATTTATTGTCTGGCACACAAATGCACAAACATAAGCTTTAGAGACAGTTATTTTTGCCTACTTTATTCCTTGCTTTATCTCCAGCATTTAGAATAATACCTGACACAGAGTTGGTGCTCAGTATACATTTGTTGAAGGAAGGACTAACCCTGCAATTGTCTGTGTATTATCTTAGTGACACATTTTACAAATATTTATTGAGAACTTTCTGTGTGCAAAGCACAGTTCTAGGAGCTGAGAAAGAGTAAGGAACACAAAGGGCAAAGGACAAAGTCTCTGACTTTATGAAAATCTACATTATTTTTGGTTATTATACATTATTTTTTCTCTCTGTACAAATAGTAAGATTTCTGAAAGAAAGAAACCATGACTTTTGTACAGCCACAAAGCACCTTGATGAGAGTAAGACATTCAGAATTGTTGCACTAACTGATCGATTTATATGTCTGGAAGAAAATCATAAACTTCATGACTATATAAGATATTTTGGTTCTAAAATCCTTGACTGTAGAAATGTGAAAATATCAGTGAATAGATTTTGGGGGCTGGAGGAGAGCATGGCGATTAGTTAGGAGGCTACTGCAGTTGCCCAGGTTGGGAAGACAATTGTTTGAACTAAGAAGAGACCGTTGAGAGCAGATCCCATGACAAGATTAAACATGCAAGTATTTTATGAGGAAAATGCTGTGTAAGAGAAAACAGGGAGGGAGTCTGTCCAACCACAATGCAAATCTGACCCCAGTTAAAGGAGAGAGAGAAGGGTGGTTGGTGAAAGTGCCCTAAATAGCCATACAGTTTAATAAAAGTTCAGCAAGGCAGTCAAGAAGATCTCAAGCTAAAGCCAGCTCTCAGAGTTTTATTCTCAGGAATGGGCCCGACAGTGTATATGCAGCACTCAACATTTGCTGGGAGCAGCATGTGGAAAGCATGGATGCAGAATAAACCTGTACAGACATTTAAGATTTGGGAGCAAAGTTATGCCTTTCTTTGGAGATAATTATTCTACTTTTTAAAGATACAGTTTCTGACTTGCTACTGGATCCTACTGAAGACTGAACCCTTGATCACAGGTCACTGAGCTACCCTGCAATATGAGCTGCCCATCACCAAAGCCATAAAGTTGGGTGTGCATCACTGAACTTCATCATTAAGAAGTGGTTCATATGAAATCACATATGAGAAGATACTGAAAGCACAAGCAAGTTACTGAGAAAGTAGCCCAGATTTTCTTCTCTTTTTCAACCTACACCTATGACCTCCAGGGGAATTTGCTATAACCAGTTGACTGAGAATAAAAAAGTCAGATTTAGTTTATAGATAGTTCTGCATGATATGTTGGCACTACCCAAACTGAACAGCTGGAAGACTAAAGCTCCAACCAGGAGTAACTCTTAAGGACAATTGTGAAGAGAAATCCTTCCAGTGGGCAGAATTTCAAGCAATACAGACATTTGTTCATTTTCCTGTAGGAAAAGGTGGCCAGAGGTACAGATCTATGCTGATTTATGTCCAGTGGATAAAAGTTTGGCTGGATGGTCAAGAATTTGGAAAGAGCATAATTTGAAAATAGGTGGCAGTGGTGTCTGGCATATCCTTACAATTGAGTACTTCCCAGAAATACAAAAAGAACTACTGACCCATGCAACATCATGGATGAATCCCAGAATCATTATGCTAAGGAAGTCATGGAGAATCAAAAAGAAACATACTAAGTGATTCCAGTTGTAGGACATTATGGAAAAGGCAAATACTATGACAGAATACTGGTCAGTTGTCACCAGATGCTGGTGGAAGGAAGAGGTGACTACAAAAAACACATGGAGAAATTTTCGGAGGAACTATTGTAGGTCTTGATTATGGTGGAAATTACACAATTATATGTGCTTGTCAAAAATTATGGAGCTGTACAATAAAATGTGTGAATTTTACTGTGGAATGAATTTTAGTGAATGGAAGAAAAGACAATTGGATGACAAGGTCTATTTTACAAAGATTATTATAAAAGGGGATATTCTATAAGAGAAGTATCAATTCATCAAGAAGATATAGCAATCTTTATGTATACAAGGCTAATAACAGAGCTTCAACACACATGAAACAAAAACTAATAAAACTAAATAAGAAATTTTTGAAATCCACAATTATGGTAGAAAATTTCAGTATTCCTCTGTAAGTAATAGTTACGGAGTTGGCAAAATAATCTGTTAAGTGTATACAAAAGAATTGACCACTGCTATCAACCAAACTTATCTAATTAAGATTTACACAATTCTACCTCCAAAACAACAGGATATATATTCTTTTCAAGTACACCTAGAATAGTCACAAATTAGACCAAATTCTGGACCATCAAAGGTTTTAAAATAAGTTACAAAATTGAAATCACTCAGAGTTTATCCTAAGACCACAATGGAAATAAACTAGAAATTAATGATAGAATGTTACTTGGAAAATCACTAAATAATTGAAAATTAAGCAACACACATCTAAATAAGCCATAGATCAAAATATTTAGAAATAACAATGAAAATTAGAAAATATGTTGGACTGAGTGAAATTAAGAAACTATGCATAAAAATTTGTGAAATGCAGCCAAAGCAGTTCTTAGAGGAAAATCTATAAGCTTGAATGCTTAAAATCAATGATATAAGTTTCTACCTTGAGAAACTAGAAAAGTAGGATCAAATAAACTTAACAAGAATATGGAAAGAAAAAAGAAAAAATTAAAAAAATAGGAAACAGAAAAAATAACTGAAAAAAATCAATGAAAACAAAAACTAGTTCTTTAATGAGATTAATAATGTTAATAAACCTCTAGTCAGACTGGTCAGAAAAAAAGAGAAGACACAATGAACCAATATCAGTAATGAAAACGGGATATTACCACAGATCCTCCAAACTGTAAATAATTTTACACCAATAAATTTGACAACTCAAATAATTGATGCATTTCTATAACAAAACACAAACTACCAAAGCTCAGTCAGGAAGTAATAGATCATCTGAATAGCTACATATCTATTAAGGAAATTGAATTCATAGTTAAAAACCTTCCAAAAAAGGAAACTTTAGGTTTTATTGGTGAATTTACCACGTTTTTATTTATTTTTTAAACTTTATTTATTTTAAAAATTTATTTTACTTATTTATCTTTCGGCTGTGCCACATGGCATGTGGGATCCTAGTTCCCCAACCAGGGATTGAACCTGTGCCTCCTGCATTGGAAGGGTGGAGTCTTAACCACTGGACCGCCAGGGAAGTCCTGAACTTACTGTGTTTTTAAAGATGAAATGATGCCATTTTTACACAAATGCTTCCAGAAAATCAAAGAAGACTAGTATTACCCTAATACAAAAACTAGATAGACATTACAAGAAAGGAAATTACAAATATTTCTCATGAATACAAATGCAAATATCTTTAACAAAATTTTAACAGTCACATCCAACAATATCTAAAATACCTAAATTATAATATTTAAAGACTGTGATGATTACTGTGATGCATCAACTTGACTGGGCCAGAGTATGCTCATATATCTGGTTAAATGTCATTTCTGGGTGTATTTATAAGGGTGTTTCCAGAAGAAATTAGCATTTGAATTGAACTGAGTAAAGCTATCGCCCTTCCCAGTATATGGGAGCATCATCCATGCACTGAGGGCACAAACAGAACAAAAAATGTGGAGGAAATTTGGAAGGCTGAATTCTCTCTCTGCCTGACTAGTTGAGCTGAAACATCATCTTCTCCTGCCCTTGGCTGAAACTAACTTATACCGTCCGCACTCTGATTCTCAGAACTACTACCATCAGCTTTCCTGGGACTCCAGCTTGCAGAAGGCAGATCATGGGATTTCTCAGACTACATAGTTGTGTGAGCTAATTTCTTATTTTATGTATATATGTCTTTTATTGTTCTATATGTCTTTTATTGATTCTGTTTTTCTGGAGAACCCTGACTAATAAAATGATCAGGTAGAGTTCAGTCCAAGAATGTGGGTTTAACATTTAAAAATGTATGCAATTCACCATATTAACAGAATTTTAAAAATTAAATATGATGTCAAAGATGATGAAGCATTGGGCAAAATTTACACCCATTCATGATTTTAAAACACAAACACACACAAACACACAGAAGTATAGGAACAGAATTAAACTTTCTAAAGTGGTCATCTATGAAAAACCTATAGCTAACACCACATTTAATGTTGAAAGGCTGACTGCTTTCTCCCTAATATAGGGAACAAACCAATATGTTCTCATCACTTCTATTCAACACTGTACTGGAAAAACTAGCTACTTCAATAAGGCAAAACAAAAAGTAAAACTGACTTTATTCATAGACTTAGAAAATCTTGATAATTCTAAAACAAGCTACTAGATCTAATAAGTCCATTTAGCAAGGTCTCAGAACCCAAGGCCAATATACAAAAATTAATTGTATATTTAGGTAGTAGCAATGGATGAATGGAAATGAAATTTAAAAACCAGTAACACAATAACGTCAAAAATATCAAATACTTAACAGTAAATATAACAAAGATTTATAAGAACTCTGCCCTGGAAATTATTAAACATTATTAAGAAAATTAAAGACCTCAGTAAGTGGTAGTTTATTACTATGCTTGTGAATTAGAAGACTTAAAACTGTTAAGATGTTAGTTCTCTTCACATCGCTCTATTCAATGCAATCCATGTGAAAGTCACAAGTGGTTTTCTGTTGTTTATTTTTGTTTCTTTTTTTGTGAAAATTCACAAGCTGTTTCTAAAATGTATATGGAAAGGCAAAGGACCTAGAACAGCAAAATCAGCATCAAAGAAGATAACAGCAGGATAATTTACATTAGCACATATCAAGACTTACTTACATCTACAGTGATTAAAATAACAGGGACTGCCACAAGTATAGACTAATACACCAGTGGGACAAAATGGAGAGAAACACAAACACATATACAGTTATCTGATTTATAACAAAGGCCCTATTGCAATTCACTGAGGGAGAGGGTGCTATTTATAATAAATAGTGCTGTGCCAATTGTACATCCATATGGAAAATAATGAACCTGATCACTACCTGAGCCCCCAACCCCCCACCAAAACACAAATAGACCCATATCTGACCTCTTTTAAAATAAAGCATAGGATAATATTTTCATAACCTTGAAATGGGCAATTTTTTTTTTTAAACAGGACAAGGAAGGAATCAAGATGGCAGAGTAGGAGGATGCAGAGCTCATCTCCCCACAAAAATACATTAAACCTACATCTACATGTGGAACAATTCTCACTGAAAACAAACTGGAGACTGGCAGAAAGACTCCTGTACAACCAAGGCTGTAAGACAGTTACATGCTTGGTCAGGTAGGAAGGGAAGAGAAGCAATCAGGAGGGGACCTATGCCCCTGGGAGGGGACGCAGAGGAAAAGGGAGATTACACAGGTGGTGACCCTCCCTGGGGGATGAGCAGTCAAGCCACATATTGGTCCCCACAGAACTGGGGTCCAACCAGGGAATGGCGAGCCCCCTTGGCTGGTTGGAGGGCTAGTGGGACTAACAGGTGGTCTTCTGTGTGGGAAGCATGGATTCCACTTGTGAGGAATGCACAGATGCATGTTTGCCTCCGAAGCAGGGCAGAGAGCATGGAAAGGGTGGATTGAAACCACCTGGCTGTCTGACTGGTTTCCCACAACCACTCCACTCACATCCAAGCCTGAGCTGAACGAATTCTCCAGCAGTGTTTGCCTCGTGTTGCATCTCCACACTGGAGTGGCAGCTGCCATGACTGAGGGAAAAGCTTGACCATGAGATGCTGTGGCAGCACAAACCCTAAGCAGCGTCTGAGCAGGGAGGGGCAGCCATTACTGGTGACTGCACAGGTGGTGTGTCAGAGACAGACCAGATCCCTAATGGCAGACAGATCGCCATAGCCGGTGCCCCGACCCTTGCTGAATACCCACACCAGAACCTCCTGCTCTGGCACTGCTCCTCTCCAGAGCTGAGGATGCCAGTGCTGCGAGAGGGAAGAGCACACAATTAGAGGGAACTGAGTTAGTTAGGACCTGACCCTCAGGGTTTCTCCTGCACCAGCAGCTTGGGACCTGATCCTACCTCCTAGAGGGCACCGATGGCCACTGAGTAGAGGAGAAGCCCTAGTTCACACCTGGATCCAGCCCTAGCCCCTCCTTCTCCAGCCCCACTCCTTACCAAGGTGATAGCTGCCAGCACACCCTGAGGAAAGATGTGACTTGTGTTCATGTCAAATCCAGCTCTCCCACCAAAGGCATTGGGCACACACAGTCTGTATAGGGATGCTCCCACATAAGGACACCCTTAAAGAGCACCACAGATAATAGTTTCTCCTAATTTCATAGAGATAAAAATAAGCAAAATGAAAAGACAGAGGAATTTGCCTCAACTGAAAGACAGAGAGAAAAACCCTAAAAAAAAACTAATGAAAGAAATACACAGTTTACTGGATACAGACTTCAAAGCATTAGTAATAATAATGCTGACTGAATCAGGAAAAGAATAGATGCACACAGAATTTTATCATGGAACTAGAAGTATAAAAAAGAGCCAGCAGAACTTAAGAATACAATAACTAAAAAGAAAAGCACACTAGAAGGAATTAACAGCAGACTAGATCACACAGAACACATAAGTGATCTGAAAGGTAGAATCATAGAAAACACCCAATCAAAAAGAAAAACAAATTAAAAAATAATGAAAACAGTTTAAGGGATTTTTGGAATAACATCAAGTGTGCCAACATTCACATTACATGGGTCCCAGAAGGAGAAGAGAGAGAGAAGGTGGTTGAAAATGTATTTAATAAAATTCAGGCTGAAAACTAAGCATGAAGAAGGAAACAGATATCCAGGTACAGAAAGAACAGAGGGTCCTAAATAAGATGTACGCAAACAGACCCACACCAAGACATATCACAATTATAATGGCAAAAGTTAAAGAGAGAATTCTAAAGGTAGCAAGAGTCATATATAACAAAGAGTCATATATAAGGAAACCCCCATAAGGCTGATTTTTCTGTAGAAACTTTGTATGACAGAAGGGAGTAGCATGATATACTTAAAGAGCTGAATGGGAAAAACCTACAATCTAGGATACTCTACCCAGCAAGATTATCATTTTGACTTGAAGGAGAGAGAAAAAACTACTCAATCAAAAACTAAGAGTTCATCAATACTAAACTGACCCTCAAAGAAATGTTAAAGGGTGTCATCTAAATGGAAAGGAAAAGGGTATAACAAGAAGTATCTATATAAAAGGAAAAGTTCCAGTAGTTAAGGCAAATACGTAGTAAAGGTTGAGAATCAACCACTTAAATAAACTAGTATGGAGTTTAAATACAAAATTGTAAAATCAAGAATAACTACAATAATCAGTAAAGACATAAAAATGAAGATGTAAAATATGAAATCAAAAATACAAAATGTGAACAGCAAAGTCCTACTGTATACCACAGGGAACTATATTCAATATCCTATAATAAACCATAATGAAAAAGAACATGAAAAAGTATATATATACTTATATATATATATATAGTATAAACTTACTCTGCTGTTCACCAGAAACTAACATAGCATTGTAAATCAACTATACTTCAATAAAAAGAAAAAAAAAACTGTGGGGGAAAGGAATAAATAATGTAGATTTTTAGAATGTGTTTGAACTTAAAGGACTACCTGTTTAAAACAAATAGATATAGTTATAGGTCAACATATAGGAAGCCCATGGTAACCACAAATCAAAAACCTACAGCAGATACAAAAAAAAAATAAGAGAGAAAGAAACACAAGCATACTACTAAAGAAAATCATCAAACAAAAAACAAGAAAACAATTAACAAAATGGCAATAAGTACACACCTATCAATAATTATTTTAAATGTCAATGAACTCAGTGCTCCAATCAAAAGACATAAGGTGGCTGATTGGATGAAAATAAACAAGGCTCATCTATATGCTGCTTACAAGAGACTCACTTCAGAACTAAAGACACACACAGACTGAAAGACTCATATCAGACAGAGACTTTAAAACAAAGTCTATAAGAAAAGACAAAGAAGGGCATTATATAATGATAAAGGGATCAACACAAGGAGAGAATACTGCACTTGTTAACATGTATACACCCAATACAGGAGCACCTAATGATATAAAGCAAATATAAACAGATATAAATGGAGAAATTGACAACAATACTGTAATAGTAGGGGACTTTAACACCCCACTTACATAAATGGACAGATCATCCAGACAGAAAATCAATAAAGCAACAGTGGTCTTAAATGATACAATAGACCAGTTGGACTTAACAGATATCTACAGAGCATTCCATCCAAAAAGAGCAGAATACACATTCTTTTCCAGTATACATGGAACTTTCTCCAGGATATATCACATGCTAGGCCAACCTCAACAAATTTAAGATGATAGAAATTATATCAAGCATTTTTTCCAGCCACAATAGTATGAAACTAGAAATCAATTATATGGAGAAAAATGGGAAAAACACAAACATGTGGGGACTAAACAACATGCTCTAGAAAACCAATGCGTCAATAAAGAAAACAAAGAGGGAATCAAAGTACCTTGAGACAAATGAAAATGGAAATGCAATTTTCCAAAATCCGTGAGATACAGAAAAAACAGTTCTAAGAGGGAAGTTTATAGTGATGCAGGCATACCTCAAGAAGCAAGAAAAATATCAAATAAGCAACCTAATCTTCCATCAAAAGGAATTAGAAAAAGAAGAACAAAGCCAAAGTCAGCAGAAGGAAGGAAATAATAAAGATCAGAGAGGAAATAAAATAGAGACAAAAATTAGAAAAGATCAAAGAAATCAAGAGCTAGATCTTTGAAAAAGATAAACAAAATTGATAAACCTTTAGCTAGGCTCATAAGGAATAAAAGAGACAGAACCCAAATTAACAAGAAATGAAAGAAGAAAACAACTGATTCCACAGAGATACAAAAATTTATAAGAATACTATGAACAGTTATATGCCAACAAATTGGACGACCTAGAAGAAATGGACAAATTTCTAGAAACATACAACCTTCCAAGACTGAATCAGAAATAGACAATCTAAACAGACTGATCACGAATAGTGAAGTTGAATTTGTAATTTAAAAAATTCACGGGCTTCCCTGGTGGCGCAGTGGTTGCGCGTCCGCCTGCCGATGCAGGGGAACCGGGTTCGCGCCCCGGTCTGGGAAGATCCCACATGCCGCGGAGCGGCTGGGCCCGTGAGCCATGGCCGCTGGGCCTGCGCGTCCGGAGCCTGTGCTCCGCAACGGGAGAGGCCACAACAGAGGGAGGCCCGCATACCACAAAAAAAAAAAAAAAAAAAAAAAAAAAAAAAAAAAAAATTCACAACAAACAAAAGTCCAGGACCTGAGAGTTTCACAGGGGAATTCTAACAAACATAAATAAGTGCTATTACCTATCCTTCTCAAACTATTTCAAAAAATTGAAGAGAATGTAACAGTCCCAAATTTATTCTACAAGGCCACCATTACTATGATACCAAAATCAAACAAAGACACTACAGAAAAAGAAAATTAGAGGCCAATATCTCTGATGAATATAGATGCAAATATCCTCAACAAAATATTAGCAAATCGAATTGAACAATATATAAAAAGGATCATACACCATGAAGTGAGATTTATTTCAGGGATGCCAGGATGGTTTAATATTCACATATCAATGTGATACACCTCATTAACAAAAGGAAGGATAAAAAAATCACATGATCATCTCAACAGACACAGAAAAAGCATCTCACATAATTCAACATCCATTCATGACAAAAGCTCTCAACAAAGTGGATATAGAGGGAACATACTTCAACATAACAAAGGCCATATATGACAAACCCACAGCTAACATCATACTCAATGGTGAGAAGCTGAAAGCTTTTCCTCTAAAATAAGGAAAAACACAAGGATGCCCACTCTCACCACTTCTATTTAACATAGTATTGGAAGTTCTAACCACAGCAATCAGACAATAAAAAGAAATAAAAGGCATCCAAATTGAAGGGAAGAAGTAAAACTGCCACTGTTTGCAGATGACACAATACTATACATAGAAAACCCTAGGGCCTCCACCAAAAAAACTGTTAGAACTAATAAATGAATTCATTAAAGTTGCAGAATACAAGATTCATATGTTGCTTTTTTATACACTTATAATGAGCTATCAGAAAGAGAAATTCAGGCAACAATCCCATTAACAATCACATCAAAAAGAATAAAATATCTAGCAATAAACTTAACCCAGGAGGTGAAAGAACTATACTCTGAAAACTACAAAACATTGATAAAGAAATTTGAGAATGATACAAAGAAATTGAAAGATATCTTGTGTTCTTGGATAGGAAGAATTATTATTGTGAAAATGGCCACACTACCCAAAGCAATCTACAGATTAAATGCAATGTCTATCAAAATATCCATGATATTCTTCACAGAACTAGGACAAATAATCCAAATTTATATGGAACCATAAAAGACCTCAAACAGCCGAACCAAGAGAAAAAAGAACAAAGCAGGAAGTATCATGCTCTCTGATATCAGACTATACTATAAAGCTACAGTAATTAAAACAGCATAGTGTTGGTATAAAAACAGACACATAGATCAATGGAACAGAAAACAAAGCCTAGAAATAAACCCACACACTTATGGTCAATTAATCTATGACAAAGGAGGCAAGAAAATACAATGGAGATAAGACAGTCTCTTCAATAAGTGGTGCTGGGAAAACTGGACAGCTACACGGAAAAAAATGAGATTAGAACATTTTCTCACACCATATACAAAAATAAATTTAAAATGTATTAAAGACCTAAATGTAAGACCTGAAACCATAACACTCTTAGAAGAAAACATAGGTGGAACACTCTTTGATATAAATTGTAGCAATGTTTTTTGAATCTTTCTCCTAAGGCAAAAGAAACAAAAGCAAAAATAAACAAATGGGAACTAATTAAACTTAAAAGCCTTTGCACAGCAAAGGAAACCAACAACAAACTGAAAAGGCCACCTACTTAATGAGAGAAAATATTTGCAAATGATATAACTGATAAGGCATCAATATCCAAAATTTATAGACAGCTCACACAACTCAATATCAAGAGCACAAAGAAACCAGTTAAAAAACAGGCAGAAGTCCTGAAAAGACATTTCTCCAAAGAAGATATACAGATGGTCAAAAGGCACATGAAAACATGCTCAATATTGCTAAACTTTAGAGAAATGCAAATCAAAACCACAATGAGATATTACCTCACACCTGTCAAAGTGGCTATCATCAAAAGTCTACAAATAACAAATGTTGGTGATGATGTGCAGAAGAGGAAACTCTCATATACTGTCGGTGGGATTGTAAATTGGTGCAGCCACTGTGGGAAACAGTATGAAGTTTCCTTAAAAAACTAAAAATAGAAATACAATGTGATCCAGCAATTCCATGGCTAGGTATATATTCAAAGAAAATAGAAACACAAATTCAAAAAGGTACATGCACCCCAATGTTCATAGCAGCATCATTTACAATTGCCAAGATATAGAAACAATGTAAGTGCCCATTGACAGATGAATGGATAAAGAAGATGTGGTACATACATACAATGGAATATTAGCCATAAAAAAGAATAAAATTCTGCCATTTGCCACAGTTTGGATGTACCTAGAAAGTATTACACTTAGTGAAATAAGTCAGACAGAGAAAGGCAAATATTCTATGCTATCACTTATATGTGGAATCTAAGAAATAAAACAAATATATGTGACAAAACAGAAAAAGACTCACAAATATAGAGACCAAACTAGTGGTTACCAGTGGGGAGAGGGCTGCGTGGGTGGAGAGGCAGGATAGGGGTATGGGATTAAGAGATAAAAGCTATTATGTATAAAATAAATAACAAGGATATATTGTATGGCACAGGAAAATATAGCTATTATTTTGTAATAACTTTAAATGAATTATAATGTATAAAAATATTAAATCACTATGTTGTACACCTGAAACTAATATTGTAAATCAACCATACTTCAATTAAAAAAAGAAATAAAACAGTATAAAAAATAAAAATCACTAGTGATAAAAGAAAATCAGTACATTGGACTTCATTAAAGTTAAAAATTTCTATTCATCAAAAACACTATTAAAAAAGTAAAAGGCAAGTGCATCACAGACCAGTAAAAGATATTTCAAATATTTATATAAAATACATAAAGCCATTTAGGATTGCTAAAAAGTAATTTTCAAATTAATAATAAAAAAGATCATTCAAAAGAAATATAAGGGCTTCCCTGGTGGCGCAGTGGTTGAGAGCCCGCCTGCTGATGCAGGGGACACGGGTTCGTGCCCCAGTCCGGGAAGATCCCACATGCCGCGAAGCGGCTGGGCCCGTGAGCCATGGCCGATGAGCCTGTGCGTCCGGAGCCTGTGCTCCGCAACGGGAGAAGCCACAACAGTGAGAGGCCCGCGTACCGCAAAACAAACAAACAAACAAAAAACAAAACAAGAAATATAAGCAAAGACTTAAAAAGACACTTCAGGAAGGAAGTTATAAAATTGGACTTTAAACATATGAAATAATTCTCAATATCATTCAGCATTAGGAAAAAATGCAAATTAAAATCACGAGATACCACTATACATCCACTATGGCTAAAATCAAAAATCAGTATCAAGTTTGGTGTAAATTTGAATTAAATGAAGCTCTCTTACGTTGATTATAGGTGTGTAACTTGATACAAATGTTTCAGGAAACTCTTTGGTAGTACCAACTAAAATAAATATACCTATGTCCAAGAATGGAATTGAACAATTCCTTTCTTGAACACATTCCCAACCAAAGTAAGTGCTTATATCCAACCAAACACATGGTCAAGAATATTTATAGTATTTTGACTCATAATATCCCCAAATCATAAACAACCTAAATTTTCATCAGTGATAGAGGAAATAAACGGGAATATTCATATAACAGAGTACTACACAACAGTGTAAAAGAATGAACTACTGGTAATGCAACAAAAGCAGCAATGACTCCCAGTGCCATGATGATAAGTGAAAGAAATCAAGCAAATCTCATCCTAAGGTTTATGTGACAGGTGTCAGAATAGTAGTGCCCTTATGTGAGAGAAATAAAAAGGAAGGACACAGTTGAATAAAATCATCCGTGAAGCCAGAGTAGATAAAGGGAGGATTCCTTAAAAGAATATTGACATGAAGCAGTCAGTGAAGTCAGAGCACTTGCTTATGCAACACAAATGCTGACAAGTTTTTCATAAAGGAGTGATCCATTCTAGCAAATGGTGCTTAGGGCATATCATGTCAGCAACTGAGAATGAAACACTCAGATGGAGAATGTGGATATCGTTAGTGACCTTGAGCTCCGCAGAGCAGTTTCAGGGGGTGCTGCAGGAACTAAAGTGTGATTGGTGGGTTAAAGAGGCTGCGGATGAAAAGAGCTGGACACGGGGAACAGGGATAATATCTGTTATGAGTTTTGTAATGCAGGACAGAGAAATGGGGCAGAGGCTGGATGGAGAATGGGAGGTCGAGGGACTTCCTCATGCTAGAAACTATTATAAGGTTATATGCTGATTCAGCTAAAAGGGAAATTTTAAAGATATATGCAGGGAGAAGATGGGACAGTGTCACAAGGAAAGCCCTCGTAGAGAATTTTCCTGGTGAAAGCTTGTTTCAGTCACAAATACATATGATCCCTGTTGCCATTGACTTAATCTAGAAATTCCAGTCACCCAAATACTATAGCTTGTTTTAAGTTTCATAACTTTCTAAGCAGTGTGTCTAACTGATGGATTTTTCCATGCACCAGTCCAAAGGTGCATTGCTGTCTTACAAACAGGAGTGTTGTGTTCTGCTTCTACTCCATGAAGTGATGGGGCAGCAGAGTGCCCTTTTACCACAAAAATGTCTGAGAACACAAGGACCCCTGGAAAACTGTTGAATTACCAAGTGGGAAAATATATTGTTCTTTTATAAATGGAAATTTCTCATAGGAAAATGCAGTGAGAGTTTTCTCTTGTTCTATTCAAAATAAATAAACATAACCATAGAATAAATGTTTTTTTAATCCAAAATATAACACCATAGATTTACTAACTTTAAGAAACTCCTGAGTAATTTTAGATCTATGGGGAGACATGAACACTGAACATTACTATTAAAATGCAAAATAGTTATGATTTTTGCTCACTTTTCTCTGTAAAAGTAAAATAAATATTGGATCATCTATAGTTGTTTTATCTCTTTCTCTACTGGGTTTTCTTGTTAGTGGAGTGTTAATTTTTATCACATTCCACTTATACAGTATGCTATAATTTTTACACTCTAATACGTAATTCCGTGAAAAGGCAGTGAACAATGTTCTCAATTTAACATTGCTCAAAATGACCTTAATGGTGATATTTCCTGAATATGTTATTTGAACATAAAATATCTTGTTTAATATCTTTTGCTCACATTTTCTATGATTTTATTCACATGTGTATGGAAAGATGAAAAGCCAACACCTATGTTCACTAACAATGGAAGTCAGAGCATTAGCCCTAAAGCTCATTCTCAAAAACAAGTTGATTTGCTTCAGGTGGCCGCCTTTGTATGAACTGTCAACTGAGGCTGACTAGCTGGTAGGTTGTGCACACATTCACTCTTTTGTTCTTGAAGCGAATTGTTCGGAACTTAGAAGTTTTCATGCCAGAAAGCCTTCGTGGTGACACGCAAAATATTGCATTAAGAAAATAAGGGCCAGCTCAACTGAAATATATTCCTTACAGACATTTTCTCAATGGTGAGCTTTGGTGGGGATGTTTTACTTTGGGATGAACAAAACGGGAAAGAATCCCTTCGGCATGATTTCAGGTTTCTCATGTGTTTTTAATGTAATGGTTTGTGCCTTATTTGCAGATGACACAGTGAAGCATGGTCCTAGGTTTTAAGCTGTATCCTGACAACAGCATTGTCATATAATAATTCCAGTCTATATTTACCTTGTTTCTTCTACTTTCCTTCTTCCTATTATGTATTTTGCCGAAAATCAGAACATATTCCTTATTGTAGCATGGTATATATATTCAGCAGACTTACTTTAAAAATACGTATAATTCATGAAATGAAATTTTATTCAACACCCATATTTGTATTAAGCACACATACAGGTGATGGAATTTGCATTAGGGGACCCGTCAGAATTCTTATCTTTCTCATGTTCCTATTTTTTTAACCTCAAAATAGAGAACTTGACTCCAAAGATATGGTGTTACTCCGAAGTAAATTTTAAATGATATATAATTAGGTTTGTATTTGTCTTATAAATTAGTTATATTCTTGGCAACAGGAACCAGAGACTTGGCTGGTGGAAGGAAATAACAAATTCTTCCTTCCCTTGTTTTGTCCGAATTCCTTCCTTCCTCTGTCAAAAATCACAATGCCCTCTTCGAAAAGAACACATCATGAGTCAGAGAGATCCTGACTCTCCTGTTTTCATTATGTGTAAACCAGCGTCACACATGACACAGTTCAACCCCGGGGTCCTGCCTGCTTGTCTATTACCCTAAATGGCAGTGCCTGTGATACGTGTAGGCAGACCTCCTCTCTTAGCAGCTCACAGACTTGAGCAAATTGGGAGGGGTGGGGGAGAGAGAAACTTATCACTCCTGCTCCTTCATCCCCAGAATAAAGCAAGCGCCAGCTTGACTGTTTGGGAACATGTCAGAAACTCAAGAAGACATTATTTGCAAGAAACATACATGCAAGGAGAGGCACTTCCCGAGATGGACAATAGGATTTGTGAGAGCAGGTTTCCAAGGGCCTCCCATGTGGTCCGAGGCTCAGGATACAGCTGTGTGACTGAGCAACAAAGGAATTTTCAAAGGGTTCCTGGACAGGGATGAATAAAATTATTCATCTAAAGGCAGGTGCAGTAAAAACGAGAAACACTGTTAACTCCCAAGATGGAGAATACATGTAAGGGTCCAAGAGACTGAGAGCAAGAAAATTGCAGAAAGCCAGCTCAGATGTGTGTGGCAATGCTGCTAAATTAGTAATACAGCCTCAGGCTTTTTGCCAAGAAAACTGCCAACACCGTGGCTCAAATCGTCATGGGACATGTTTGTCATGTAGTATGTCAAAAAAGTCAGATTTCACTCTCCTTATCTAGTGGAGAACAAGAAATATGTATATTTAAAATGCCCCATTGCAATCTAGCCCATAGGTTATATGAAACACGCTATTTTTCAGATCACAGATTTTTAAGTTTACTACTAAGCTTTTCCTTGCTTATCAAGATGGAGGATTTAATTAACTAAAAAAAAAAAAATCTACTAATCAATCCCTCTTTGAAAGGGATCATGGAATGTTCCCAAATTAAAAAGAGAGGAGCCTCGCTAAGTCGGTTGTCACTTTTGGATTCTTTCTTGCAAATTTTCAGACAGCAAGACAAACTCTGCCACAAGTCAGTCTAGCCAGGCATTCTGGTGGGAGAGGCCCTCATGAACAGTATATGTATTAATGGTTCCTGCCAGTTTAAGCTCTGCAAAAACTGTGCCTGTTCCTTAGAGAAAAGGATTGGATTCCTCTGCCTCTTTACAAAATATTCATTCATTAATTTATCCAACTAATAGTTACTGAGTGTTTATTATGTGCCAGACCCTTTAAGAGAGCCTTGTTTATTGCTACTCAGTGTAAACTTTAGAAGAATGTGAACTATATATGAACCTAAAACTTTGCAGTTTTTTTGAATATGCTGAATTAATACCACCATAAAGATAAAAATCCTAAGGGTGATTATTGTTTTCTTTCTTTTTTTAAATCTGTTTCTTCTATCTTAAATTATCCAGGTTGTTCTTTTTTTGTAATCTGTTTCTTCTATCTTAAATTATCCATGTTGTTCTCATTTTTTCTCCTGGACATTGCTCCTGTCGAAGGCCCTCAATATTTTCTGCAGATATTAACTCAGATACAAACAGATGAGTATACAAATATAATAATTATTTATTGCAAAAGGCAAAATGTTGATTGAATGAATACAATTAAGTAGAACATGCCTATTGTTTATAATCAGTTATTCTATCCATCCACCCATCCATTCATTCATCCATTGATTTATTTCTTCATCACTTTTTATTGATGTCCTACCATGTATCAAGAATAATGCCAGATGCTAAGGATAAAAGAATAAATAAAACAGACATGGGCTCTGCAGTTTCAGGAATATTGTATTCTTCTGAAGGAGAAAGTGAACAAACAAACAATTACATGTTGTCATAAATGCAAAGAAAGAAGCCAAATAGATATACTATAGAGAATAATGAGAAGAGGTTACCTTAGATTATACTCCTCTCTGAGGAGGTGACATTTAATATGTTCTGACAGAATTAGAGAATTTTAGTTATTTGCAGGTGCAAAGGCTCTAGGCAGAGAAGGAGTCTGGTGATACCTCATGTACTGGGTTGACAATGTCCCCACCAAAATTTATACGAGCCCAGAACCTCAGAATGTGACCTTATTTGGACATAGGGTCTTTACAGATATAATCAAGTTAAAATGAGGTCATACTGGATTAGGGTATGCCCTCATCCAATGACTAGTATCTTTGTAAGAAGAGAAGAATTTGGACATAGACACAGGAAAGAAGGCCATCTGGTATCAGAGGCAGAGGCAGAGATTAGAGTTATGTTGGCACAAGCAAAAGAACACCAGAAATCACCAGTAGTCAGAAGAGGCAAGGAAGGATGCTCTCCTAGACACTTCAGAGGGAACGTGGCCCTGCCAGTACCTTGACTTTGGACTTCTAGCCTCCTAAACTATGAGAAAAATAAAATTCTATTGCTTAAAGCTATTCAGTTTGTGGTAATTTGTTATATCAGTCATAGGGAACTAATACACCTAGGAAATGTCAGAACACTTCTTCTAGAACCACTGGGAAAGGGAAACTTTTCTTGCTGAAGCTGCTAATCTGGGTGATGCAAACCAGACTATTATGCCATGACTAGGGGACACCTTGCCAAACAATAAAGTCATCATGGACAAAGTAGATGCAGTAGATGGAGAAAACCTCACTGCACATCTGGATTCAGCTTAAAGCCTTTTTTGTGCAAGTCAGTTTGAGTTGAGTTGAGTTTCTGTCATTTACGTCTTTAAAAAACTTAAATCATACAGAAATTAGTACTTGGAAGTAGAATGTTACACATGATGACTTCTAAAATACAGGCTTGTCTACATCAAGATGAAGTTCTGGGCAGTGAGAATATTCCTGTCTCAAACCGGGAAATGGGCAGCTCCTTTATATGTCAGGGGAGAAACTGATTCAGCTGATGCCTGCTGTCTCTAGAGATACAAACCCTGTGTTTCACCGAGCCTGGCGCTTGAGTAATTTCATAAAGAGTGTCAAGTTTGTGATTATAATTCCTTGACGCTTTCAGTAAAATCCAACGAGAAAGACAAAACGTAAGCTGAAGAACACCAAAATGGAAGAAAATACATTGTGTTACAAGTAAGTCTATCTGCCTTTGGCCAGAAATTTTAAAAGTCATTGAAAACCTAGATAGATGTGCACCTTGTTGGATCAAAAAAGCCAAAGTGTCCTAACCTGAAGGACATGGGAGCAAAGATGAGTGTGGAACAAAGTGAGAGGGGGTCCGGGAGGAGATACTTCCTGCTGACCCAGATGCTCTACTCACCAATGCCTACTGTCTGTCACCCCATCATAAAGAGCCATCACTGGGACTCGGCTCGTAAGCAGGATAGACTGTCTTTCTTCCCAGAAGGCTCTCCATTGACCCGAGATGTTGGTTAACATAGAAGCCATTCATCTAAGGGCTTGAGGTTTGCACAGAGAGCACTTAGTTTTTAAGAGATGGATCATCCCAAGCCATTGTTTAAGGACAACCATGTGATAAGATCTGACTTTGGTTAACATGAGTAAACAAATCAAAATGGACTAAAACCCCCAGGTAAACACAGAGCCTAGAAAACAAAGACCTATGCTTAATTATTTAAATGCTAAGGTGCTCGTCAGACTTCCAAATCTGTACCCAAAGAGGCACAGTCTTCAGACGAGCACCTTCTCAGTGCCCATTTTCTAATGTGGGCACAGAGGACAATGAACAAGAAGAAAAAATATGAGAATCAAGGTTGGTCAACTTTTGTTTGCTCACTGTGGCAGAAGACGCAATGATCTGTGGAGCCGTGAACTGCAAATGTGAGTTTATATTTGCATATGCCTGCTTTCCCTCTACCAGGAGGGGGGTGTTTTGGCAGTGGTTGCACTGAGCTTTATCTCCACAGGTCCCCAGGCTCTGAGGAACTACATTGACTGTGATGAAGGTGGATAAACGTTCCCTTGAGTTCCTGGACTTGGAGTTCAATGCCCCTGGATATGACTTCGGTTTTCTCCTGCTTGGGAGGGAGTGAATACATAATCTCTTGTAGATGGCACAATTGCATAAAATTAGATGGAAACGTTTTTGAAATTCTATATATTGAAAGAAGAATTTATGTGGATGGTAAGTGGCCAGGAGTTAGATCACATTAGATATGTATCGTTTTTTTTCCTTCCTAACATCCATTCCCATGTTTTCTAGTTGACTATTTATTATAAAGTCATTTCTTTCTCATTTATTGTCCATGTTATTTGGGGTGAGATCTGCCTCATCCCAGGAACCAAACAGCATCAGCATATAAACCAGACTCAGTCATGGAGAACATTGTGACCAGTTCAAAGATGGCCCGTGATTCAAGGGGAATCATTAAAATCCGATAAGCATGAGTGCAGGGGTTGTTTACAATGTTCTATTGGCTTAGCCATCCTGTGTCCAGCTTTATTGTCCCGGAAAACTCCTAATCTTTCAAAATCAAATTTAGATGTCTCCTCATCTGTAAAACCTTCTCTGCTTCCTTCTCACAGTATAATCATCCTGGAGAATTTATAAACAATTTGTCAAGAAAGAAAATAAACTATCACTTGCAAGAGAGGATAAACCATGGTGTGATAGAATGTGCATTTTCAAAACACATTGTTCGACTGATTCCCAAATGGTAATTGACAGCAGGAACCACATTCTTGATGAAAGTATCACGCTTCATATGATGAATGCAAGTGTCAAGGGAAAGAAGCCACATTTGCATGAACCAGTGAGTCAGAGAGGCTGAGTGGAGAAGCATCTGTGCAGATGAGCCGTCAAGAGATCGGGGGGAAAACAAAGCGATCACACATGTGAAGGCCACGTTAGCATCAGCACAAAGGAGAAATGACACTGCCCCAAGCCAGGAAGACATGAGAGGTTTTAAAAAGAAGAGAAATGGAAATGAACAAGAAGTTTAACAGAAGCAGAGAAAATAACAGCACGAGAAAAATATACAGAAGTGATTCAATGTATATAAAATTGATATTCCTGAGAAAGAAAACAAAAGTACTGAGACAGAAAACATATTTAAAGAGAACTAAAAACAAACGTTGAAAAATGGACATAGATACAAGTCTAATACATTGATTAGATGCCAAAGAGTTAGGAAGGAAAGGAAAGAGAAAGAGAGAAGGTGACAGAGCCAAAAGCTGTAATGACTTCTAAGGATAAATCGGAATATGATTTACCAGTATGATTCTTGTTTGAGTCCATTCTAATAATTGTTACTGATACTGCAGATAGTAAAGGGGGGGGTCACTGAATCAGTTTAGGTGGAGCATTTTGAAAATGCCAACCACGTGGTGGGGCTGCCTGAGGAAAACCACTCCCACCTTCCCCGGGAGAAATGGTGTCCCCAGGAGTTCTTCCCGCAGAAAGCTCCAGGGCCTCTGTCATGTGCAAAAAGAGAAACAAGCCCTGCATCCCTGTGACGACTGATCAGCATGGAGTCCTGGTAGACTCAAAGGCAGTGAAATACAAGGGAGAGCAAAGATTTTTGCATGAGAGCCCCCAAAATACGAAGTTATCGAAACAAAAACAATAATAAACATAAGCAAAACAAAATTAATTTCTCCCCTTCTCCTAGAACGCTCTTCAAATCTTAAAAAGAAAAAAAAAAAAAAGAATCTAGCAGAACTCAGATTCATCCAAAATAATCTTACTCCAAAGAGATGGAAATATAAGTTCAATTAAGCAAGTGGTCCTTATGATTTTTGTGCTATGGGTTGCTGGAAAAAAAAATCACTAAATTTGAGCAATAAAAGCAAAGTTCCAACTTTTAAAACTAAATTCCCAGGAAAGTCGGCACTGCATTCTTACTGGAGTATTTACTGAATGAATGTGGCTGGTTAATATGTTCACGACAAAGGAGAAATTCAATATAGAAAAATGTCTCTGGAGACTTTAATTGAAATGAGGTGGAGTTAGATCACAGTCCACAGGATCACGGAGGAGGGATATCCATGTCAGCATAAGGTTTCCAGAAAGTGTTCCCAAATGAGAAAACTCCTAATGAACCAAGTTCTTTAGGACAGAGTAATGTGATGTCGGGTGGGAGAAAGAGTATTTCAAATGAAAAAAAAAAAAATAGCAAGGAATGGTGACATAAATAGCCCAGCATTTTTGAAAAACCACAAGTTATTTGGTCTGATGATACCCAAAGGATGAGTAAGACTTAGCTGGGGAAAACGTGGAGGCAAGAGTATTTTAGGCAGAGAAAACAGTGTGTGTGGGAAGACCCTGGGGAAAGGAGGAACCAGAGGCACATTTGCAGACCTGAAGGGAGGCATTGTGGCTGGAGTATCCTGAGCAGTAGGAGAGGGAACGCAGGTCAGATTGGGTGGCTGGGCGGGGCTGGATCATGCAGCGACTTGTGGGCAAGTTGAAGACTGTATTTTGTCCTTAGTTCACAGAGAAGCTATTAAGGGTTTTACAGAATGATATTTTTAAATGATTACATTGGGCACCCTGTGGGGGACAGATTATGAGGAGAGAAGCATGACCACAGAGAAAACAAAAGCGAGGCTTTATTTGCCCAGGCAAGATATGACAGTGATTTGGGCTAGGTTTGTGGTCTTGGTGTTGAAGACGGACAGATAAATGATAGGAATGACAAAATGTAAGAGAATTTGGGTGGCAAGGATCAATTTATTTTACAGCTATAGGGAAATATGGAATTTTAAGGTTTTTAAGCTGGGATGTGACTTGATCTGACTATTCTGTGAGAACCATGTAGAAGACCGAAAGAGCAAAGGCAGTCTGGATTTTTAAAAAATAAGTCAATGAGAAAGAGAAAGAGAAGATATGATGACAGAAAATATATTAAGAAGATAGAATATTCAGCTCTGGATGAGTGACAAGTAGGAACAATGGAGGGTGGAATGTCAGATGAGCAGATCTCTGGCTGAGGTACTAGATGGAGGGTTGTGACTTTAAGTGATGTAGAAACTGCAGGAGGAGACAGGAGATTTGGGTAATAAATAATATCTGAATTTCCAGATGTGCTCAGTTTGTCTTGGTACCTGGGGGACATCCCAGAGCATGTAGAGATGGTTCTGGGGCTTGGGAGGAAGGTCTGGATGAGTCAGAGAGTCAGTCAGCAAGGTGTAGGTGGTATTTGAAGCCACAGGTTTGGAGGATTGTTCTAGAAGCATGTTTCAAACCTCTTTTGTTGTTGTTGTTTTGCCCAATGTGCTGGAAGCTTAAGGCATACACCCCTCATCAGCAGATCTTCCCTTCTGCCATGGTTTTGAGCGTGGCCGCAAGATCACCCCACTGAATGTGAGGCGGGGAGCAACCCCACCAAAACGAAATAGACACATTTTTCATAGTCTCCATCTCACCCCCAAGTGATTGAGCCACTAATGTGGATTTGTAAATGCAGGCATCCCTGAGCAACACCAAAACCGCCTAAAATAGTAGCCTCACACAGTGGGCTCTCAAAAAATCATGTGCTGAACACAGACCAGAACCAAAGAAAATGCCGAGAGGCTAAGAGAGAAAATGGTTGAAGGGGGAGAAGGAAAACTAGGAAAGATGATACCAAAGAAACCAAAAGAAGAGATAGAAACAAGATAAAAACTGTCAAAAATATGTGGGTGAGTTTATCACACTTGTTTTTTAGTGGGGTATAAGTTCTTTTTTTGTTATAGTATAGTTGGTTTATAGCGTGTTAGTTTCAGGTGTACAGCAAAGTGATATTGAGTCATACAACTGTGTGTGTATATATATATATATATATATATATAATATATATATATTCTTTTTCAGATTCTTTTCCCTTATAGGTTATTACAAAATATTGAGTATAGTTCCCTGTGCTATGTGGTAGGTCCTTGTTGGTTATCTATTTTATATATGCTAGTGTGTCTATGTTAGTCCCAAATTCCCAGTTTATCCCTACTCCCTTTCCTCTTTGGTAACCGTAAGTTTGTTTTCTCTGTCAGTGAGTCTATTTCTGTTTTGTAAACAAGTTTGTGTCATTTTTAGATTCCACATGTAAGCAATATCATATGGTATTTGTCTTTCCCTGTCTGGCTTACTTCACTTAGTATGATAATCTCTAGGTCCATCCATGTTGCCACAAATGACATTATTTCATTCTTTTTAATGGCTGAGTAATATTCCATTGTCTATATGTACCACATCTTGTTTATCCATTCCTCTGTTGATAGACATTTAGGTTGCTTCCACGTCTTGGCTACTGTAAATAGTGCTTCAGTGAACTTCAGTGCTTCAGTGAACATAGGGGCGCATGTATATTTTCAAATTATGGCTTTCTGTGGATATATGCCCAGGAGTGGGATTGCTGGATCACATGGTAACTCTATTTTTAGCTTTTTAAGGAACCTCTATACTGTTCTCCATAGTGGCTGTACCAATTTACATTCGCACCAAGAGTGTAGGAGGGTTCCCTTCTCTCCACACCCTCTCCAGCATTTATTGTTTGTACGCTTCTTAATGATGGCCCTTCTGACCGGTGTGAGGTGGTACCTCATTGTAGTTTTGATTTGCATTTCTCTAATAATTAGCGATGCTGAGCATGTTTTCATGTGCCTACTGGCCATCTGTATGTCTTCTTTGAAGAAATGTGTATTTAGATCTTCTGCCCATACTCTATTTTAACTAATTATTATTTTTATTGAAGTATAGTTGATTTATAATGTTGCATTAGTCTCAGGTGTACAGCAAAGTGATTCAGTTATATATATTCTTTTTCAGATGCTTTTGCATTATAGGTTATTACAACTGTATTGAATACAGTTCCCTGTGCTATACAGTAGGTCCTTGTTGTTTATCTGTTTTATATATAGTTTGTATCTGTTAATCCCAACCTCCTAATTTATCCCTTCCCCCCAACTTTCCCCTTTGGTAACCATAAGTTTGTTTTCTATAATACGTCTGCAAGTCTATTTCTGTTTTATCACACTCTGTTTTAGTTGTCTCTCTCTTTCCCCTAATTTAAATAGATCTCAGGCTTTTGTCCACCAAAACTAATAATAAGCACTCGGGCAACCATCTCTGAGCTGTATCATAAATGAGGCAAATTTAGGATGAACCATGTTTCCCAGTAAGATAGCCTTCCTCGAACACCACCCCTTTACTCATCACTCAAAACAAATATCAGAAAGCCAGGGAATTAAAATGATTTCACTCCAGGGATAACTTACTGGTAATAGTAAACCACTACCAAACATTTTTAAAAATGAAGTATTAGTAACACATTGTGTAAGACAAACCCCACAAACAATCACAATATTACAATACACGAGTGTGGGGAGATGTTGAGACTGAGGATCGCTTAACTGGGCTGGGAGCTCATTGAACTTTTGTCTTCTGAGCATCTGGCATATGGTAGGCGCTCAATAAATGACCAAAAAAGTAGAGCAAATTGAATTTCCAAACAACTGAGGAACCGGAGTTTTCTTTACCTTCTGCTTTCAGGAATGCTTCTGATCTGGTATGTCTTCCCTCTGGCTGGCTCCCACCTAGTCGCTCTCAACATCTTTGCTCAGGCATCACCTCCAAAAGCCTTCCTGCAGCCTCTGACCCCTCTCTTTCCCCCTGGAGTGCCCCCTCCCCACCATCATCTCAGGGCTGAGTTAGATGCCCCTTGTGCAAACCGCTAAGCAATGGAGGTTTTCAAGGGAGAGCAATTTCGCATCCCTCCTTTGTGACATCTAGCAATGTCTGGAGACATTTTTGGTTGTCAAAATTTGGTAGGGAGGCGGTGCCACTGGCATCTGTTGTGCAGAGGCCAGGGAAGCTGCTAAACATCTACAATGCACAGGACACTCCCCAACAACTAAAAATTATCCAACTTAAGATGCCAGTAATACTACGGCACAGAAGCCCTATGCTAAAGCATTCCTTGTGTGTATCTGTCCTTTATACTTACCATGTTGTATTATAGTTCTTTGTGTGTATCTATACTTTATACCCTTTAGAGAAAGAAACTTCTATCCACTTTATTCAAATTATCTGGCACCACAGATGACAATGTTGCACTTACAAACCAAGGGTCATGAATTAATTTGTTGCTGGAACCTTTTGTTTATTCGTAGTGTCTGGCCTCAAACCTAAAACGTGAATGACTGAATATATGCTAGTTAATTCCTGACTACTTCAAATTCATCTCTTGTCTTCCAGCCCATTCACATGATTTGGAGAAATTCGCCAGCTTGTTATCTTAGTATTTCAAATTAGAATCTGTTGTTGTGTGCGATGTGGAGTTTTTATTCCTTACAATTATGCATAAAATTTTAAAAGTAAAGTTTTTCCAAGCATTAGTCCTTGGCATACCATACCACTCACATTTCTCCATTATATAAAGTATCTCTTTCTTTCCTCCACTGGCTTCCATCTTTGCTAAGGCTCCCTAGGCATGGCAAAATAGGCCGCAGGACTTAAGGTAATTCTATTGCCCAACAGTTCTCACTGGAGACAGATTTTTGAAAGCCTCAAATCCATTTCCAACTAGGACCCCTTGTTCTCCCTTATCTGCATTTTATTTACCTACTCCAAGAACTGACAGAGGTTAGTTTGGTGTAATTTCCTTTTACAGAGAGCCCCTGATGCCTATTCCTCTGTTAGTTTTGTGTTTAAATGTTCAGTGGATTTGTTTTCTGTTCCTTTTTCAGCTGGTAACTTGTGAGGCCCCCTCAAGGGATAATATTAGCTCCTCTGAACAACCTGGACAAGAGATATCAACCCACCAGGCAGGGGATGCTGGCAGCGGGGCTCCTGGGAAATGAGCATGTGTCTGATTTCCCACGGAGCTCATCTAACGCTGCACCCCAAGGTATATATATTCCCCTCAACTCGGTGTCTCTGCTGTTAAGGTTAGCATGATATTTACTACTACTCTGTCTTTAAGAAAAGGAAGAACGCGGCACAGTAGCACAAACAAGGACTTTGGAGTCCAAAAGACCTGCCTTTGATACTCAGCATTGTTATTTTTTGGTTCTGTGACCAGGAACATTCTTAACCCCATTTTCCTTACCTGTAAGCAGGAGGTAATATCTACTTAAGATGCTTAAGGAATTAACACATGCAAATATTTAGCAAGGGATCTGACTTATACCAGGTATTCAATAAAGTAGAGCCCCTCCTTTCCCCAATAACTTATAGATTATCACATAACAGTGAATTAGAGAGTTCAAGTATAAGAGCTACTCCGAAATCCTTTTTCTAATGACAGAGCAATGAGTGCATTGAGTCACAGCAACAAATTTGATCCTCTGCATGAAAGACACAAAATGTAGTGAAAGCCACAGTGTGGCTTTTCTTGGGGGACTTCATCTGTGGTCATAGAGCTCCACGGACCCCTCTGATAAAGTATCCCCGGGCAGCTCTCTGTTGGATGGGCAACACACTAGGCTTCCTATTCTTCTCAATTTTCATGTGGCTGCCTCTTTTCTCTCAATCTCAAGGACCATAGATTCCAGCTGGTTAATACATTGCATACTGTGCAGTAGATGCTATTTTAAATTAAGGCACTATATGAGAACATGCAAGAAGCATATAAAAACCATTTGACTTCTTTTTGACATTTCCATACTTTTCTGCATAATTACTTAGAGGACACCGTCCAAATCTTCCCAGCGGTCCGTCATAGCTAATCTCAAGGGAAATACAAAACACAGCAGCCGAGTCCCAAAAAATAAGATAAAAGCAAGTGACTCAAAACCTCAGGTGGCCCCATCCTGCATGTTTTCTTTTCCACAGGATTTTGTGCCTGGGTGATCACTTTTCCTTTAGTAAGGAGTAAATTGTATCTTAGCTGCTGCTCTTGCATATTCGGGACGCCACAGATCTTTGATTGCTGAGACATTGCGTGTTGCATGCAGAGCTGGCTTTAATGACGTGTTCACGGGAAATTAATCTGCCTCGTCAGGGAACTGACACTCATCTCAGCTGCTCTGGAAATGGGAGCTGCTGATTTGTTTGCCAAGTGGATGGCTTCTCTGAGATCAGCATTCAAGTGCTGCATTGTTAGTAATAATAATACGCTAAAGCTCTTCAAACACTCAAATATGTTTCTCCTAAAGCCTGACACATGCTTTCAGTCTTCCATGGTCTGTATTTTAAGTAGGATCTTAGCTCTGGGAACTTAAAAACTTTTTTTTCATGATGGCAACTTAGACCTGTCTTCTCAGTTGATCTCATACCATTTTTATATAAATTAAATGCCTAAAACTCATTTAAGAGGAAAACATTCGGAGGCCCTTTTTATTCCTGTATCCAGTCTTGTGAGTTTCTCTGTCAAAAAACATTGACTGTTTCTCAAATATCACTAAGAACATGTAGATTTAAAAAGATAATGAGCCAAGTTGAGGAAATCCCCACTATCCTTTGTGCTCAATTCCCAAAGTAAGAGACGACTGCATGTTTGGATCTGTAACAAACAGACACGACTTATAAACGTTTAGACATTTGCTTATGGCAGAGTGTGTGTGTGTGTGTGTGTGTGTGAAAACAGATGTAGCAAGTCCAGTTCTTAGCCCACAACTAAAAGGCATACGAAGTAGAACTTCCTTTCCTTCTCTGGCACTGAATTCACTTTCTATTTTTAACCTCAGTTGTCCTCAGTTTTCATTTTGGTTCTAGTTCTTTAAGAGGAGATCAAAGGTTGAGGGTGGGGGAGGTCTGATCTGTTCACTGGTTTTTTGTTTGTTTTGTTTTTTTGCGGTACGCGGGCCTCTCACTGTCGTGGCCTCTCCCGTCGCGGAGCACAGGCTCCGGACGCGCAGGCTCAGCGGCCACGGCTCACGGGCCCAGCCGCTCCGCGGCACGTGGGATCTTCCCGGACCGGGGCACGAACCCGCGTCCCCTGCATCGGCAGGCGGACTCCCAACCACTGCGCCACCAGGGAAGCCCTGTTCACTCGTTTTAAAATTGCTTGTCCACTGTATTATGTATCCACTGTCACATCCTCATGCCTTCTGGTCCTTCATCCAGGACTTGCATTGTCCCTTTTAAGGCTGTAAGGCTGACTTGCGTTGTCCCTCATTCCTAACCTCAAGGCCTGGTGGGCTTTTGCCCTTGCCATTTTGATGCCTCTCCTTAGTGCATGAGCATCATTTTCTTGCTCCCAGATAACACTAGCCATGGAAATTCTGTGGAATTAACACCCTATTAATTTGTAGGTCACCCTTCAGTGTGTGTATGACTGCCCTTGCTCTGTCTTTTGTAGCAGGCTGCAGGGGCATAGTTTCTGCTCCTGTTGGCTCTGCAAAACTACCTAGGATTCTGCATTTCTGCAATGGGTGTTGGACTCGCACCAAATGGGGAGAGCAGTTTCTCACAAATCCAGCAGTTTACTCTCTCCTGGCTTCCTTCTAATGAGCTTCCCACCACAATCTGGGAAAAGTAAAATTTGTCTCTAGACAGGGAGCCCTACTCTGAGTTCTTCAGAGGTGTTTTGAATCTGTCGTTTGGGCCACACCTCCCCTGGAAGCTTTTGCTTTTGGCAATAAAAAGGTAGAGATGGCTCTTTTACCCTCCACTTGTATTACATTAAATCTCTTCCCTAAGGCATTGAGAGCTTAATGACCTGAGTACTCAAATTGGAGAAAGGTTAAGTAGTAAAAGGAAACACAGGTATAAAACCGTGGTTCATATTTCCACATACTGTCACACTTCACTAAATATTACTGTTTTAACTATGTGTCATGCTAAGTGTTTTAACTATGTGTCATGCTAAGTATTAACAAAATTTTAAGAGAGCTTTATATTCTATAGAACACCTTAATTTTTTCATATATACGATCCAGCAATCCCACTCCTGGGTATATATCCAAAAACAAAAACACTAATTCAAAAACATACATGCACTCCAATGTTCATAGCAGCATTGTTTACAATAGCCAAAATATGGAAGCAACCCAAGTGTCCATTAACAGATGAATGGATAAGGAAGATGTGGTATACACACCCACCCCCCCCACACACACGTGTACACACAATGGAATATTAGTCATAGCTAGCGGGAAGCAGCTGCACTGCATGGGGAGATCAGCTCGGTGCTTTGTGACCACCTAGAGGGGTGAGATAGGGAGGGTGGGAGGGAGATGCAAGAGGGAGGAGATATGGGGATATATGTATAACTGATTCACTTTGTTACATGGCAGAAACTAGCACACCATTGTAAAGCAATTATGCTCCAATAAAGATGTTAAAAAAAGGTTTTTTTGACTTTTGCAACAACGTTGATGGACCCAGAGAGTATTATGCTTAGTGAAATAAGTCAGAGAAAGGCAAATATTGTTTCATCACTTATATACAGAAACTAAAAAAATAAACAAATGTATATAACAAAATGATATATAAAGAAAACAAACTAGTCGATACCAGTGAGGAGAGGGAAGAGGGGAGGGGCAAATAGGGATATGAGATTGAGATACAAGCTACTATGTACAAAATAAACAACAAGACTATATTGTACAGCACAGGGAAACACAGTCATTATTTTGTAATAACTTTAAATGGAGTATAATCTATAAAAATATTGAATCACTATGCTGTATACCTGAAACTAATATAATGTTGTAAATCAACTACACTTCAATTAAAAAAAACAAAACACAAAGCATAGAGCGAGTTACCCTAAGGAAGCACAGACATCTAAAAAAAGTCAGTATTTAGATACCTATAGGTAAAGGGAATCCTAAATATATATGTCTCTTAGGTCTTTATTCCAAATGACCTTGAAATTTTCTGACTCTGAAAATCAATTTTCCCAAATTAGGTCTCTTGAAAACGAGTCTCTGCAAACAACAAGCAGAAAGATGAAGAAAGAATAAAAGGATATAAATTGGCCAAAGACCAAATTATATTTGGCTGCTTAGATTTCAGCCCTGATTTTACTTTATTTTTCCAACTATGGTAAATATCATGAGACCCTATCAACCCTTACAAGCACGTAGAATGTCTTTTTATATCCTGTTTTCTCTGATTTTATATCCTATAATCATCTGCATCAACTGCCCTTTGCCAAATATTTGTTCCTCTTAGAATCCTTCCTTCCTCAGGCTAAGTCAGTTATCTCTTTCCTTGGTCTTTCCAAGTACCTTGTCTCACTGTTAGAATGAATTCCACGTTGCATTTATTTCAGTAGATGTCAAGTTTCTCTTTTTCTGTACTCTAGTCTGTTTATAAATGTTTTACTGTTTTTTTACTTTTGTATCACTGATGCCCAGCGTAGCATTTGGATGTTCATTAAATGTTAAGTGTGGGGGAAAAAGCAGGTAAAGAGTAAACTGTGTCCTGGTAGAGCTGGACCTTAAAGTTCATTCATTCATTCAATTAGTGAATCAGTCATCCAAAAATACTCCTTGAGTACCTACTATATGCTAAGTACTGCCTAGGCATTAGCTTTAGTACAGTGAACAGAAGAGAAAAATTCCCCATTGAGCTTACTTTCTAATAGAGGATGAAGACAATAAAAAACAAATAAATAGATAAAATATCAGGTTGTGATCAGTGGTCTGAAGGAAATAAAGCAAAGCAGAGAAAGAGAGGGACCCCAGATTGGGAGGGTATTGTCTTTTACAGAGAGCAGTTCCGAAAGGTCTGACCACCTCAAATAAGGTTATATTTGGGTAAAGATCTAAAAGGATATGTGAAACAGCTGATGCACATGTCAGGGCTGGAGGGGAGAAGGGACCATTCCATGCAGAGGAAACAATAAATGCAAAGGTCCTGAGGCAAAATGGTACCCACTGTGTTTAAGGAACAGTACTGAGGCAGTGTAGGTAAAGAAGGGGGATGGCAGCTAATTAGGACTGAAAAGTCTTTTATGCAGGTATTTTTAGTCTATGACAAAGGTTTTGGATTGTATTCTAAGTGTCATGGGATTTCATTAGAAGGTTTTGGAACATAAGATTGATATGATATTAAATCATGATTGACATGACTTTAGTGTTTAAAGTATCACTGTGAACACTGTGTGGAAAAGCCTGTATGGGAGCAGCGGTGACCACGGGAGCGCTGGCTAGGAGGCCACCGCGATAGTGCAGGAGAGAGCTGCTGAGGGCTTAGACCCAGGCTGTGAGAGGTGGACTGATTCTGGATTCATCTAGAAGACAGAGACCACAGGATTTCCTAATGGAATGGAATCAATGGTGAGGTGCACATCTGAATTAAAGATTCCTTTGGGATTTGGGGCTTGACAAACTTGGTAAGCGTTCCTGCTCCATCCTATGAAGAGAACACCGAGGAAAGAGCTAGTCTTGGGGTGTAAGGAAGGGAGCAGATGAATCAAGAGCGCTGCTCTAGACATTGTTGGGGAGGAAAAGCTTTCCTTGACCCTCTAAGCGTCCTGGGTTGGGTCCGAAAATTAAACTGACAAAGACAGATTAACAGGAGAAAAGCATAAACATTGTATTAAATTTTTATGTATATGGGAGTTTTCACAAGACAATGAAGACCTGAAGAAGTGACCACAGCAGGAAGCTTTTATACCTTCCAGACAAACAAATAATCCATTTGTGAAGAATTGACAAGACTAAGGCATTCGGGTGAGGGGTAGTAAGTGGTGAAGTGGTAGCTAGGAAGAGGAAGGTTAGTTTAACAAAGTTTGCTAATCTTGTGAAAGCAAGATTTTTCAGCCCGCAATTCCCTGTCTCTGGTGATAAGAATGTGTTCCCTCCTCCAGATACAGGGACGATATCTTTCACGTGGGAGTTTCACGACCTATTTCAGAGAAGAGGGGAGGGGGGAACAGGTCAGAGTGCCCTTCCTGCTTCTGCTTTTTAGAAAAGTCCTGCGGCTTAAAGTATTTAATATGTCAAGGTGCCCTATTTGGGGTAGAATGTCCTGAGCCCTATCAGCATGTTTACTTTGAGGTGTCTATTTGACATACAGGTGGAAGCATGGAGTAGGTGGTAAAAATGAGAGTCAGCAGTGTAGGGGAGAATGTGACACTGGGGATGTGCATCTGGAAGTCAAGAAAATGGGTGAGATTAGAGAGAGGGAGGGAGGGGGGGAGGGAGAGAGAAAGGGAGAGAGAGGGAGGGGGAGAGGGAGAGAGAGAGAAATCCGAAGATTGAGGCCTGGGCACTTCAAAGTTTAGTCAAAATAAGTCGAAGAGAAGAGGATGGAGAAAAAGAAAAAGTGTTGCTCCTCTATCTCTGAAGTCCAGGTAGCCAAAGTATGTCGGAGATTTTAGATGGTGGTCAGCTGGGTCACACGATGCTGAAAGGCAGGATAGGATAAGGACTGAGAATTATGGATTGACTTTGGCAATAAGGTGGCACTGAAGACACTAACATAATCAGTTTCAACAGAGCAGTGGGTACTAAAGTCATTGGAGTGTATTCGGGAGAGTTGAAGGAGCAGTGGAAACTGTAAGTATGTACAGTTCTTTATAGGAGATTTACTATAAAAGGAGTAGATAAATAAGGTGCAGCTAGACATAGGTTTGGGTAAAGCGAAAGATTATTACATTTTTAAGTTTTAATCTTGAAATGACAGTTGATGCCTAAGATGCTGCAAAAGTATTACAGAGATCCCGTGTTCCCTTCACCCAGCCTCATGGTAATATTAAAGGGTTTAAAATAAGATGTATCGGGCTTCCCTGGTGGCGCAGTGGTTGCGCGTCCGCCTGCCGATGCAGGGGAACCGGGTTCGTGCCCCGGTCTGGGAGGATCCCACATGCCGCGGAGCGGCTGGGCCCGTGAGCCATGGCCGCTGAGCCTGCGCGTCCGGAGCCTGTGCCCCGCAACGGGAGAGGCCACAGCAGTGTGAGGCCCGCGTACCACAAAAAAAAAATAAATAAATAAAATAAAATAAAATAAGATGTATCACATTTTTGTGTTCTTGTGAGAATCATCCAGTATATTGGGGAAAACGGATGATATAGGATAAATGGAGGTAATTGTATCTGTAAAGCCCTTTAGTAGGTGAAGGGATAAGATCTAGTACACAATTGGAAAAGTTGGACTCAAATCTGGGCATGGCATTGTAACTCATGGAAAGACGCGATATATGGTTTACATATTTATTGGTGGGAACTTGTATGAATTTTCATCAGATTGCTCCTATTTTCTCCTGAAATAAGAAGTTGAACATGTGAAGATATGATGAGGTGTTGCTTGGTTGGAGATAATGGGAAAGAGTCACCTAGAAGAGGGCCAATCTCTGGACTAAGAAAATGCAGTAGGATCACGGTTAACCCTAAGGCCTCTATAAGGTTTGTGGTCATCATATGCAAGTGAGACTAATCAGTCTCATAGTTTGTTTTTCTTCAGTTATATTCAATTGTTCGGGTGAAGGTGAAGAACAACGGAGAGTTGAATTTTAGCCAGGGTTGGCGTTTCAACCAGAAAGTAGGACAAAGAGAGACAGGGGTAAGATAATCAGAGATGTGCTTTAAGGAGTGATTTCTATGATGGATCATGGAATCTAAACTGAGTAGGTAAGGAAGAGAGGATATAAGGTAAAGAATGGTCAATGGCCTGGAAATCCCAGCAGAGTCAAACATTTTTGGAGTTTAGATACTGGAGTGAATGTGCTTGAAGCGCAGGCAGTAGAAGTCAGAGAGGGGAATGTCTGGAGATTGTGGAACCAGTGCAGATGTTGGATAATAAGCATGGAAGGAAAAATCTGAGGTGAAGAATCACCAAGATTATGATAGTGGTAGTTTTGGAGAGAGCAGCCATAAACCAGATCATAAAAGATTTGAGGAAAGTGGGGGAGGGACCCAGACATCTGTACATGACAAGCCAGAACCACCAGCCCATACGATGCTTTTCTTTCTCTTTTTCTTTTTTTAGAAAAAAACAAACACCCCAGCACCCCCTCTGGACAGACACTGACATGCAAAAGGTCAACTTGGAAGTGAATGGTTCCTTTGAACCCCTTAGAAACAGGAACCTCACTCAACAGGATGCATCCCTGAGCCAGGGCTTCTGGCTTAGCAAGAAGAGGTCCGGTGTTCCCGTGAGATTGGAAGTTACTGTGCAGGCACTCCTGTGCCCCTGCACAATCTGGCTGGAGTAGATGAGGAAAATTCAAAGTCTCTGGGCATTTTACGGAAAAAGGAAGAAGCAACCTTCCAGAAGCAGCGACTAAGAATAAGAACACTAACTCCCTTCCCCCAACTCAACTGTATGTGAGTGTGAAAGGAAAGGAATCATTTTCTGTGGAATCAGTATCCTCAGGGAGCATCCACGCTCTATTAGAAGAAGGTAAAGATACTTTCACAGACCCATCGTGATGAGCAAGTAGGGATTTTACCCGTGAAAAGTAATGTGTCTCATAGGCACAATGGAGGGGTCTGAGGATGAGACTGAATCTTGGGCTTCTTGTGAAGATTAAAATAATTTTGGATGAAGAGAATAATAGGATTAATCCTGATTGCATCTTGAGATGAGATGAATAATCAATTCTAATTATTACCTCCTTTCATCAAGAATTCTGGGACTTCCCTGGTGGTGCAGTGGTTAAGAATCTGCCTGCCAATGCAGGGGACACGGGTTCGAGCCCTGGTCTGGCAAGATCCCACATGCCACGGAGCAACTAAGCCCGTGAACCACAAATACTGAGCCTGCACTCTAGAACCTATGAGCCACAACTACTGAGCCCACATGCTGCAACTAGTGAAGCCCGTGTGCCGAGAGCCCGTGCTCTGCAACAAGAGAAGCTACCGCAAAGAGAAGCCCGCGCACCTCAACGAAGAGTAGCCCCCGCTTGTTGCAACTAGAGAAAGCCTGCACGCAGCAACAAAGACCCAATGCAGCCAAAAATAAATAAATAAATACATTTAAACAAAAAGAATTCTGTGGCATTCTTGATGAAGTGGAAATGCTGGTGGAGTGAAAATGTGATTGACCCAAATGGGCTACCTTTGCCTGACTTGGCTGAGTTTAGTGTGGAAGCTACAAGAGGGACTTACACAGAGAATTAAGGGTATACCAGAATATGAATCACTACTACCCTTAAAAAAATCTAATTTATTCTGAATACATTGATTTAGAATTTGTCTTATTTTGATCTGAGCTGAACTAGAGCTTACTATTTTATGCTATTTGAAGATAAGGTTTGCTCAGCAAATTATTAATACAAATGATATTGCAGATGTTTAACTTACTTAGAAGTACTCTTTCTGTGACATTTGCACATAAATGTGTTAAACTGATACTGTTAATTACAAATGAGTCATTTAATGTGTTATAAATATATATATGAGTGCATTTTCACACAGTAAAATCCTATTTATGATAAATACTCCCCCAAAGTGTGCCTCTATAAATATAAAAATGCATGCTTATTCTAGCTGGCAGTGTTTTCAATTTTGTCTCAACAACAGAAATCTTAATTTTCTGCCCAGTTTTACCATCGTAGATAGCTAGTAGCATCTAGTCCTGCTTCCTTTCTTACTTAATTCTAATGAACCCCTAAATCTTTAATTTAGTAATGGCCTATTAACCTATAAGTTACCTCCAGACATCTTCAAAGAAGTACGCAGCTTGGAGTAGTATCAAAAAACCCTACAATGGAAATTAGTCCTGATTCTGCTATTAACTAACTATCAAACCTCCACGAAATCACTTTACTTCATAAAACGTCAGTTACTTACAGAGATTGAACCAGATGAACTTTTGAAGTTCCTGTCAACTCTGAAGTCCATGACCATTATTAAGTCTTAAATTAACAATAACCCAACTTTTCAAATGTGGCGTGTAGAGAAAGTCTCCCTAAATTTAATAATTGAAATTCATAAGCATCTATTTATTTGTTTAACGTCATGTTAATAATGCTTACTAAAAAGTAGATGATACAGAAAGACCATACCATATTCTATATCAAACAGAACTTTTAAAATAACATTTTTCTAGAGATTGTCATACTAAGTGAAGTAAGTTAGAGAAAGACAAATATCATAGGGTATCACTTATATGCAGAATCTATAATAATGATACAAATGAACTTATTTACAAAACAGAAATAGACTCACAGACATAGAAAACAAACTTAAGGTTACCAAAATGGAAATGGGGGAGGGATAAACTGGGAATTTGGGATTAACAGATACAAATTACCATGTATAAAACAGATAAACAACAAGGACCTACTGTATACCACAGGGAACTATATATGATATCTTGTAATAACCTATAATGGAAAAGAATCTGAAAAATTATATATAACTGAATCACTTTGCTGTATACCTAAAAAACTGTAAATCAACTACATTTCCATAAAAAAATAACATCTTTCTAATTGAAAAATAAAGGCATATTGGATATTGAAAAGTTGCAAAATAAAACTAAAGACAACAAAAATTTCACTACCAATCCCCACAATCATTATTTTTTATATATATGCTTGTCTCCTTTCTATGAGTACATATTAATAAACTATTATGCAAATGAACATACAGATTTATAAATTATTTTATTTCCCTCATAATAGTGTCATTAAAAGTATGTATTTCTAAAAGATAATGTTAACTTTCACCTCTAGTCATGATGGAGTAACTGTTACCAGATTTGCCTGATAGGAAATGATTGGAAAACTGGACTAAATATTCTAAAAAAAATTAATAAACAGAAACCTCAGTTAAATAGAGTTGGGAGACCAGAAGGGGAAGCTCTCACACCCTGTGACAAGAGCAGAGCCCAACAGGAAGAAGAAAGACTCCTTACTGGCAAGGACTCAGCCAATGAAAAGCCATGGACTACTTGTTTACTATAGCCCTCCTGACTTCCTTTTTCTCTCTATAAAAGCAATCTCCTTAATCTTGACATGTGGGGGCTTGCAGGTGGCTCACCATGTTTGCAGATCCCAAATTGCAATTCTCTGCTGATCCCGAATAAACCCATCTTTGCTGGAAAAATATCTGACAGTCTAATTGTTTCAGGTCAACAATATGAAACAATTGTTTACAGGCATTGAACAACAAGCAGCCCAAGTGTGTGATTACTAAGATGGGAGGAAAAACAAGCCCTAATATTACCCTGGCTTTCTGGCTGGAGGCACTTTCCAGCACAATGCAAGGAAGCATGATCTAAGCAGAGCACGTAGCATATAGCAGAGTAATGAGTGTGTGGGGAGGCCAACATGGCTGGCATTTAAAAGGCAGAGCACCAGAAAGGAAAGTGGTACATAAAAAAGAAAATCCGAAATCACATGGAGGAAACTCTTGAGTCTTTGGCCAAATACTAAATAGAGGCTTTGAAAAGGTAAATCTAATAGGGCTAAACTATCTTTAAAGACTACTATAGAACCTTCCTAATAGACCTTAAAAATAAGCCTCAAAAACTTTGGGTGACCCACAATAAGTTACATGCCTACCAAACAAAGAAAACCTATCTAGATCTTTAAAAGAGAACAACATACAGATCTTCAAAAATACAACATTCATAATGTCAACCATCTAATCCAAAACTGCTAGACATGTGAGAAAAATCAGTCACTAGAAACAGACCCAAGTATAATTAAATGAATGTTTATAAATTTCAAGGATTTAAAAGAAATTTAACATAATTAGGAGGAAAATGAAAGATTTAAAATAACCAAATGAAACTTCTAGAGCTGAAAAAAAATAATCTTAAGTAAAAAATATTCTGAATGGGATTACTAGGAGATTAGACATTTCAAAAGAAAAGATTAGTTAACTTAAAGACTTTATAATAGAAATTATCCAAACTGAAGCAGGGGGGGAAAAAAACTGGAAAAAATAACAACTAGAGTGTTGGTGAGCTCTGGAACAATATCAAGTGTTCTAACATATGTTGCTTCCCATATCAGGAATAAAAGATAGGACATCACTACAGATCCTATGGACATGTAAAGATAAGTGATTTTATGACCAAATTTATGCCAATAAATTTGACAACTTAGATAAAATAAATGGATTTCTTGAAAGATACAAATTACCCAAACTGGAAGATTAAAAAATAAAAATTCTGACTAGCTTCATACCTAAGAAAAAAATTGAATTCATAATATAAACCTTCTCTCAAAATAACTTCTGGTCCAGGTTGGAATCACTGGTGAATTTATCAAACATTTAAGTAATAAAGTATACAAATCTTTCTGCAACCCTTTCAGAGAATAGAGAAGAAGGAAACATTTCTCAACCCTATATATCCCAATATTAAAACCAGAGAAAGATATTAAAAGAAAAGAAAATTAGAGGTCAACATCCTTCCTGAACACAGTTGCATAAATCCTTAATAAAATATTAGCAATACAATTTATGGTATCAAGACCAGATGGAATTTATCCCATTAATGCAATATTAAAATTAAAAAATAATCATACATCAATAATTAATGTATTTTATCACCTTATCAGAATAAAGGCAAAATATAAATGAATAAATAAAAACAAACAAAAATTAATGTAATTCTTTACATTTAACAGAATAAACAGGAAACATAACCATCTCAATGGATATAGGGGCATTTGACAAAATTTAACATCCATTTAAGATAATATCTCTTGGCAAACTAGATAAAGAAAGGAATTACATCAACCTCATAAGGAGTATCTATAAAAATCAAAACACAACCCATATTTAGAGATGAAACTCTAATATTAAGAAAAATAAGAATGTTTTCCCTCACAACTGCTATTTAACATTGCACTGGATGCCCTTGAACAGTAAGACAAGAAAAAGAAAAAGCTTTCAGACTGGAAAGAAAGTAGTACAACTCTCATTATTTATATACAGCATGATCATGTATGTAGAAAATCCCAAGAAATCTGCATAAGGGCTATTGTAACTAATAACTGAATTTTGCAAGGTCACAGCATATATGGTCAATAAACAAAATCCATTTTTTCTGTATCCTATCAACAAATAAAAAATTAAATGTATACAATAATTGCATGTACAATAGAGTCAAAAACATACAATTCTTAATGATAAATTAAGAAAGAAGTATAAGAACTCTACACTGAAAACTATAAAACACTGCTGAGAGGAGTTAAAGAAATCCTAAAGAAGTGGCGAGGAGTATCATGGTTAGACATTGGGAGATTATATTATTAAGGTACAGTTTCTCCAAATTAATCCTTAGATTCAATATAATTTGTTTCTTTTTGTTTTTTTGTTTTGTAGAATCGACTGGAAGGACCTCAAATAGCTTAAACAATTTTTAAAAAGAAAAGGAACATATTTGGAGTATTTACACTTCTGATTTTATGATTTATAATAAAGTTACAGTAATCAAAACAGTGTGGTATTGGTGTAAGATAAAGTATAGCTCAATGGATCAGAGTAGAGAGTACCGAAATAAATTGATACTTAGATTGATTTTCAACAAAGTTGCCAAGGTAATTTAATGGAGAAAAGAATAGGTCTTTTCAACATATGAAGCTGGAACAACTACTAATTCACATGGAGAAAAAATCTTTGGCCCTTACCTCATGCCTTCACAAAACTAACTAGAATACACCACAGACCTCAATGTGAAAGCTGAAACCATAAAACTTTTAAAAAGCAACATAGGATAAAATCTTTATAATTCTGGAGTAGGCACAGATTTCTTGAGACACAAAATGATTACTATAAAATAAAAAAAATGATAAATTGGTCATCATCACAATGAAAAAACTTCTCCTTTTAGAAAGACACTGTTAAGACAAGGACAATACAAACCATAGACCAGAAGAAAACATTTATAGTAGATATAGCTCAAAAAGGACTTAAATTGAGACTATAGAGTGAACTCTTACAACTCAATAATAAGAAAACAAACAACCAAATTAATAAAATTTATCAAATGAGATACTACTACATATATAATGTTATTTAAAGAACTATCCTTTGTATGTAGAGTGACCAGACACAATTTCCCTGAGATCTTACAAGTTACTATTTGTTGCTGTTTTTTTTAAATATCCTGGTTTTAATAAATAATATGGCAATCCTATTTACCACATTTTAAAAACTTTTTTAGAACATGATGGTCTATTGTTTCTCTTTAAAATAGTTCAGTATAAACAGTATGTATAGATGTATAAGTTTTCTTTAATCTGTACCCTAGCTGAGGATCTGTATAAGTTGTTAGCATATAAAGTACCCTAATCCAGAATCGACACAACAAGGTGCATAGTTTGCTCTTGGCAATCAAGAATCCACAACACAGAGGAGTCTAGGGCGACTGTTTTAAATATGAATGACTGAATGAGAAGCCTTGTTAATTAAAGGATATTAGAAATAATTGGTCAACTGAGCAGTATTCAAGACATGTCATTGCCTGGGAAGATTGTGTAGGTACCTACATCTTTGCATGAAAAAAATATAAGAATAGCAAGTTCAGCAACCTAGCACCTTTAGAGAAAACTGGTTTTGGCTCCTTCCACCGAAGTGAGGACGAATAAGAAAAGGTCCACTGGTCCTGCCAAAATCTTCATGTTGCTTCCACCTTGGAGTAAACTTTGTTGCCAAGTGCTTATTGGAATGCCTGAAAAGCCAGAAAGCACAGGGCTTTGCCCACCTCCTGGAACTGGACTTATGATTGTTTGGGGATCTGTTTACTAATAAATGTTTGCATTCATAGCAAATTGATCGTTAGACTTTGGATTCATAACATCATAACAGGTGGTAAGGGTGTGAGCAAGGGGGCACATACTCCCTCCTTGCTTCCAGTTATCACAGGCTACCGACATTTATCAAAGCACCTACAACTGTGAAAGGTCAAACTGGCTTAGGGTTTTCAACATGAGATTTTTTCAAATTCTATCAAATTTTTGAAAAGGAATAGATATGTGTATATGTATAACTAAATCACTTTGCTATACACCTGAAACTAACACAACATTGTTAATCAACTATACTCCAATACAAACTAAAAATTTTTTAAAAATCTAAAAAAACCCAAGATTAAAAAAAAATGAAATTGACAAAGGTAGATAGATGATAGTTTTTGTTTTTGTTTTTGCTGGTTTTATTTTGATTATCTTATTCTATAATTCTAAATAAAAAGTGGTCAAAATTTTGTCTGATTCATTTATATCTTCTTTAATTTTGGTTTATTCATAAATGGATAGATTTCATCCTTGTAGATTAGTAGAATGGAAACCAGTGGTCTAAAATGTCCATAAAACTAGAAAGGAGGGGAACATAGTAAAATATCAGCAAGATCTAGTGAATGAAAGACTATTGGTGAAGGTAAAGTTTCTGTGTCATGAATTAAATACTAGTCTTAAATTTTATAGACTGTGTGATTATGTCATTGGATAAGATGATAAATTGAGGAAGAGAAACTGGGTTGGAAAGGGACAAGTATTCATTAATTAAATTTTAATACGTATACTCAAGGCAATGGCGAGTTGTTCAACTGAAAAGTATAGAAGTACTAGAGCTTAAGTGAGTGTCAAGAATGTAATTTATTTGTTAAACAATTATTACTCAGACCTTGCCACATGTTAAAGAAACTGGGTGTACATTGATTGAAAAAAACAGATGTAGTCCCCACCTGCATAGAGGTTATAATTTGAGGTTAATAGTCTAGGATAAGCACTCGTTAATGACTACTTCAAGAATGTGTCAAATATTACAGAAAAGTCAAAGTAAAAATTAAGATTGAAAATGTACCAAATTTGGCAATAATGAAGGCATAAGTGAGTGCTGAGAAAGCAGTTTTATCAGAATGATGGGAACAGGAGCAAGATAACAGAAGGTTAAGGAAGGAGTAGAAAAGAGCAGCCTAGTAGACGGCATCCTTAAAAAAAGGATTCGTACGAGGGAAATGTTGATTACTTGTTTTCTTAGGTTCATAAAGACTCAAAAGGAAAAATAAAAGTTGATTTTTAACTAAACCCAGGAAGGCTTCAAATGGTCATGAAAAAAATTAGCATAACAGTAGCATTTTCAAATGCCCGTAGTAAAATTTGTGAAATGTAGAAATTGTTGCCTTTAAGGTCTTCACAGAGAGAATAGAAAATTGTCCTAAAACATTCTAAAAAATGTCCTCTAAGACCCTGGATCATATAACTCTCAAAGTGTCTTCCAAGCGATTTGATCTGAATATGGAGAAGGAGAAGCTAAGGAAGGCCTGGCTTTGAGCCTAGAAATGGAGGATGATGGTCCATTCAGAGAAATGGGGGATGCAGAGAAGCAGCATGTGAGCTGGAGATGAAAGGCAGAGTGGAGTTGCAGGTGGACTGTTCATACTGATTCCTAATGAAGAGAGCTTTCCTTTGGTTATTTTCTAAGGTCACACAAATCTTTGCTAAATTTTTTCTCTAATATTTCTGAAGACAGACAACCTATTCCTGATCTGTCATTTTCTAAACCCATCTATTCCTTTTTTGAAGCCTGTACGACACTGGCCCTTTTAAAGACTTCTGGCGACTTCCACATTTATTCAGATACAAACAGCGGTCTTGCAATTCCATATCCAGGTTTTTTCCATATCCTGGTGTATAATCTGCGTGGGCCTAGAGTCTTGAATTCATTTAAAACAACTGTCTCTTTTCATCTTCTTGCCTATTTTGAGCTTCAATTCCTCTCTTAATGATGTTCATTTCTTTAAAAAGATTGCAAGTTCAGACCTATTCAGTTTGGCCTTTGCCCCCTGTCATTTAGTTCAAGTTGGTAACATTGTTGTGTTTCATTTTAGACGCTATTTTCATTTGGCCACAGATTATCAGATAGGATTTTGAATGGCCTTGTTATGGGAGGGTTTACAGTAAAAGACTTTCTTTGAAAAGTGCAACTTCATGTCATTTAATCATTATTTTAACTAACAGACAGCAGCGGAGTGTTTTCATAGCCACCAGTTACCCAATAAATAAGCCAACCTATGGCCCTTGCTGGGTGGGAGGGATCCACACTGATAGCATCATCCCTGTTTTCTATAATTAAAAGAAGAAAGGCGTTTTATTATAAGAAAACACAAGACAGCTTTGAAACACCTAACTTCTAATGTTTCTAGAAATTCAATCCATTGAGATGCTTTTCTCCAAATTGAAGAAAAATAAAACTGCTCCCAGACTGAGGTTTTGGTGTGTCAAGTTTCAACCTACAGTAGATTTTTTATGGCAAATTTAGGAATCACTGAAAATAAGAATACATGTAGAACTGCTGACACAGCCTTTTTTATGGGCTGCTCTCTCCAGGCACTGGTAAGATTTTATCCAAGAGCTGGGGATGATGGGCCCAAGTTTCTTAGACTCAGAGGAAGCAGGATGAAAATCTGAGACAAAAAAGTGCCTTTTGTCAGTTAACATTTTCTCAATTTATTTGTTAGTAAATTTGTTAGTGAATACAGAATCCAAAAAAATCAATTCTCAATATTTAAGGGATTCTTAAGTTAGTTTTGAGGTTCAAAACAGGATTTTGTAGGTAATTATGATATTCTGAAAGCATGAATTGAAAAAATAACTAAATAAATCCATCTTTGCCTCTTTTTTTATTAGAATATAGTTGCTTTACAATATTTTGTTAGTTTTTGCTGTACAGCAAAGTGAATCAGCTATACGTATACATATGTCCCCTCTTTTTTGGATTTCCTTCTCATTTAGGTCACCACAGAGCACTGAGTAGAGTTCCCTGTGCTATACATTAGGCTCTCATCAGTTATCTATTTTATACGTAGTATCAATAATGTGTCAGTCCTAATCTCCCAATTCATCCCCCACCCCTGGCTTGCTCTTTTTTTAAGAAATGGAATGAAAGTTCAGAAACTGAATGAATATCTTAATTGTAACATTGCAAAGTTTCCCTTGCCTCATTTTCCATTCCTGGGAAGGTAGGTGAATTAGTTCAGGACAGAGCAAATAGAAGTTGATAATACTATGAGAGAAATATAAGCTTTGATCTGGACAATGTTTTTTATTTTACTAGCAATAAAAGGACATAAGATTTGGAAATTTCGCCTTCTATGAACCAAAAGAAGAGTATTGAACTACAGAGTACACAAAACTTTTAAATTAAAAAATGTCAAAGGTCTATATATGATAGTTTAATTGTAACTTACACAAAATAGGATTTAATTATGAGGAAATACTTCATTATTTATAAAATACATATCTTTATTCATGAAGAAACACTCCATTATAGACTTTTATTTAAAGTTATAATCAATGTCATTTTGAAGATTATCTATTATGTTAGTGTTCTATGGCTGATGTAACAAATTACTACAAAGTTAGTGGCTTAAAAGAACACATTTATTGCCCACCAGTGTGCCTGCAGCCAGGCCTCACTGCCAGACAGGATGGGGGCCAGTCCCACCCACCAATGCACCTGCAGTAACCACAGCACCACCTCAAAAGGGGGGGGGGTTGCATGCAACCAACTCAGGGGACACCCCTGTTGCCCCTGACTCTAGTGACCATGGGGATTGCTCTTCTGGGCCCCATAGAAAACCTACATAAGCCACGCCTTCAAGAACAGGAGATGTAGCTAAATACACAGAAATAAAGATACAGAGTTAGGCAAAATGAGGTGACAGAGAAATATTTTCCAAGTGAAAGAACAAGACACAACCTCAGAAAAAAGAAGTAAACAAACTGGAGATAACTAATCTACCTAATAAAGGGGTCAAAATAATGGTCATAAATATGCTCATTGAGCTTGGGGGAGAAATGGATAAACATGGTAAGAACTTCAACCAAGAGTTAAAAATATAAAAAAGAACCAACTAGAGTTGAAGAATACAATAACTGAAATGAAAAATGCACTACATGGGATCAACAGCAGATTAGAAAATGCAGAAGAATGGATCAGCAATCTGGAAGAAAGGGAAGTGGAAATAAGCAAACTGAACAGCAAAGAGAAAAGAAAAAAATGGGGTAGTTTAAAGGATCTCTGGAATAACATCAGCAATCTGGAAGAAAGGGAAGTGGAAATAAGCAAACTGAACAGCAAAGAGAAAAGAAAAAAAATGGGGTAGTTTAAAGGATCTCTGGAATAACATCAAGTATACTAACATTCTCATCACAGGGTTCTTAGAAGGAGAAGAGAGAGGGAAAAGGGAACAAAACTTATTTCAAGAAATAATGGCCTAAAACGTCCCTAACCTGGTAAAGGAAACAGATAGCCAAGCCTAGGAAGCACAGAGTCGCAAATGAGTGGATCCTTAAGGTGATCCACTACAAGACACATTAAAATTAAAATTTCAAAGTTAAACATAGATATTCTTAAAAGCAGCAAGAGAAAAACAACTAGTTAGGTACAAGGAAAGTCCCATAAGATGATCAGCTGATTTTTAAGCAGAAACTTTACAGACCAGAAGGGAATGGCACAATATATTCAAAGTGCTGAAAGGAAAAACACTTACAAACAAAAGTAGTCTACCCAGAAAGGTTATCATACAGAGTTAAAGGAAATATAAGGTACTTTCCTGAGGAACATAGCTAAGGATTTGATCACCACTAAATCAGCTATACAAGAAATGTTAAAGGGTCTTCTTTAAGCAGGAAAAAAGAGGCCATAATCAGAAACAAGAAAATATATGAAAGTGAACATCTCACTGGTAAAAGCAAACAGACAATAAAGGTAGTGGATCAACCACTTACAAAGCTAATATAAGGCTAAGAGACAAAAGTAGTAAAATCAACTATAACTACAATAATTAGTCAAGGGATACACAAAACAAAAAGATGTAAACTATAACATCAAAAAAGTAAAACATGGAGGGAGATGTAAAAATGTAGTGTTTTTAGAATGTGTTCAAACTTAAGGTTAAAATAGGTTAATATATACATAGGTCATTATACATGAACCTCATGGCAACCATAAACCAAAAACCTATAATAGATACACAAAAAATAAAGAGAAAGAAATTCAAATATAATATTAAAGAAAGTCATTAAATCACAAAAGGAAAGAGCAAGAGAAGAAAAAAGGAACAGAGAAAACTACAAAAACAACCAGAAAACAGTTAACAAAATGGCAATAAGTACATATATATCAAAAATTACATTAAGTGTAAATGGAATAAATGCTCTAATGAAAAGAAACAGGGTGGCTGACTGGATTAAAAAAAAAAAATGACCCACATATATGCTGCCTAAAAGAGACTCACTATAGACCTACAGACACATACAGACTGGAAATAAAAGTATGTGAAAAGATATTCCATACAAATGGAAGCAAAAAGAAAGCTGGACTAGTAATACTTAGACAAAATAGACTTTAAAACAAAGACTGTAAGAAGAGACAAAGAAGGATGTTACATAATGATAAAGGTATCAATCCAACAATAAGATATCACAATTGTAAATATTTATTCACTGGACATCAGAGCACCTACACACATAAAACAAATATTAACAGACATAAAAACAGAAATGGAAAGCAACACAACAATAGTAGGGGACTTTAATACCCCACTTACAGCAATGGATAGATTATCCAGACAGAAAATCAATAAGGAAACACTGGCCTTAAATGATGCATTAGAGCAAATGAACTTTACCGATATATACAGAACATTCCATCCCAAAACACCAGAATACACATTCTTTTCAAGTGCACATGGAACATTCTCCAGTATAGATCAAATGTTAGGTCACAAAACAATTCTCAATAAATTTTAAAAGATTAAAATTATATCAAGCATCTTTTCTGACCATAACAGTATGAAACTGGAAAACAGCTGCAAGTAGAAAACTGGAGACAAACCCAAACACATGGAGGCTAAATGATATATTACTAAATAATCAATGAATTGACAAATAAATCAAAGAGGAAAATTTAAAATGCCTGAAGAAAAATGAAAATGGAAACAAAACATTCCAATGTATGTGGGACACAGCAAAAGCAGTTCAAACAGGGAAGTTTATGGTGATACAAGCCTACTTCAATAAATAAGAAAAATCTCATATAAACCATCTAAGCTTATATTTAAAGGAACTAGAAAAAGAATAAAAAACAAAGCCCAAAGTTAGTAGAAGGAAGGAAACAATAAATATCAGAATGGAAATAAATGAAATAGAGGCTAAAAAAAAACAATAGAAAAGATCAATGAAACTAAGAGATGTTTCTTTGAAAAGATAAACAAAATTGGGAGAACTTTAACCAGACACATCAAGGGGAAAAAAAAAAAAGAGAAAGGGACTAAATAAATGAGATCAGAAATGAAAGAGAAGTTACCAGCACTACCATAGAAATACAAAGAGCATGAGACTACTACAAACAATTATATGCCGACAATTTAGAAAATGTAGAAGAAAAGGGATGAGGTTCTAGAAACATACAATCTTCTAAGACTGAGTCAGGGAGAAATAGAAAATCTGAATAGATCTTTAACTAGTAATGAAATTGAATTGGTAATAAAAAAAACTCTCAACAAACAAAAGTCCAGGCCAAGATGGCTTCACAGGTGAATTCTACAAAACAACTAAAGAAGAGTTAATACCTATCTTCAAACTATTCCAAAAAATTGAAGAAAAAAGGAAAGCTTCCAAACTCATTTTATGAGGCCAGCATTACCCTGATACCAAAACCAGACAAATACACTACAAAAATAAAATTACAGGTCAATATCCTTGACGAACACAGATGCAAAAGTCCTAAACAAATATTAGCAAACTGAATTCAGTAATATTAAAAGAGTCATACACCATGATCAAGTGGGATTTATTTCAGGAGTGCAAGGAGAGTTGAACATCTGCATATCAATCAATGTGATACACCAGATTAACAAAATGAATGACAAAAATCATATGATCATCTCAATAGATGAAGAAAAAGCATTTCACAAAATTCAATACCATTTATGATAAAAATTCTCATCAAAGTTAGTATAGAGGGAACATATCTCAGCATAATAAAGGCCATTTTTGACAAACCCACAGCTAACATCATACTTGATGATGAAAAACTGAAAGGTTTTCCTCTAAAATCAGGAATAAGACAAGGATGCCTACTCTTACCACTTCTATTTAACATATTATTGGAAGTCCCAGACACAGCAGTCATAAAAGAAAAAGAAAATAAAAAGCAACCAAATTGGAAGGGAAGAAGTAAAACTGATACTGTTTGCAGATGACATGATACTATATATAGGAAACCCTAAAGACTCCACCAAAAAACTATTAGAATAAATGAATTCAGTAAAGTTTGAGTACAAAATTAATTCACAGAAATGGGTTACATTTCTATACACTAATAACTATTGAAAAAGGAAATAAGGAAAACAATTATATTTACAATTGCATTCAAAAGAATAAAATACCTCAGAATAAATTTAAGGAGGTGAAAGACCTATACCCAGAAAACTATAAGATTTTGATGAAAGGAATCAAAGATGACACAAATAAATGGAAAGATATACTGTGCTAATGTATTGGAGGAATTAATATTGTTAAAATGTTTACACTGCAACAAGTAAATACAGAGTCAATGCAATCCCTGTCAGAATACCAAAAGTATTTTCACAGAACTGAAACCAATAATCCTAATATTTGTATAGGAACACAAAACACTCCAAATAGCCAAAAGAATCTTGAGAAAGAAGTATACAACTGGAAGTATCATGCACCCTGACTTCAAGCTATATTACAAAGCTATAGTAGTCAAAACAATATGGTACTGGCACAAAAACAGACTCATAGATCAATGGAACAGAATAGAGATCACAGAGACGAACCCTCACTTATATGGACAATTAATCTATGACAAAGGAGGCAAGAATATACAATGGGGAAAAGACAGCCTCTTCAATAAATGGTGTTGTGAAAACTGGCAGCTACATACATAAGAATGAATCTGGACCATTATCTCACACTATATACAAAAATAAACTCAAAGTAGATTAAAGACTTGAATGTAAGACCTGAAACCATAAAACTCCTAGAAGAAAGCACAGGCAGTATGCTCTTTGACATCAGTCTTAGTGATAGTTTTTTGAATTTCATTCATCAGTCAAGGGCCACAAAAGCAAAAAACCCCACAAGAACCGAATGGGATTACATCAAACTAAAAAGCTTTTGCATAGAGAAGGAAACCAGCAACAAAACAAAGGCCACTTACTGAATGGGAGAAAATATTTGCATACAATATATCTAATAAGAGGTTAATATCCAAAATATCCAAAGAACTCATAGAAGCTAATACCCAAAAAATCAATCTATAAAAAATGGGCAGAGGACTGGAACCAACATTTTTCCAAAGACGTAGAGATGGCCAACAGGCACATGAAAAGATGTTCAACATCACTAATCAGGGAAATACAAATCAAAACTACAAAGAGATATCACCTCACACCAGTCAGAGTGGCTATCATCAAAAAGATAAATAACAAGTGTTAATGAGGGTGTGGAGAAGAAGGAACACTCTTACACTGTTGGTAGAAATATAAATTGGTGCAGCCACTATGGAAAACAGTATGGGGGTTCCTGCCAAAATAAAAGTAGAACTACCATGCAGTCCAGCAACTCCACTCCTGGGTGTTTACCCAAAGAAAACAAAAACATTAATTTGAAAAGGTATGCACCCCAACGTTCACTGCAGCATTATTTACTATAGCCAAGATATGGAAGCAACCTAAGTGCCCACTGACAGATGGATAAAGAAGATGTAATACATACACACACACACAAAATGGGATATTACTCAGCCGTAAAAACGAATGAAGTCTTGCCTTCTGCAACAACATGGATGGACCTAGAAGGTATTATGCTAAGTGAAATAAGGGAGACAGAGAAAGACAAATACCATATGATTTCACTTGTATGTGCAATTTTAAAAACAAATAAAAATGAAACAGATTAATAGATACAGAGAACAAACTGGTGGTTGTCAGAAAGGAGGGGGCAGGTTTGGGCAAAATAGGTGAAGGGGATTAAGAGGCACAAACTTCCAGTTATAAAATAAATAAGTCATGGGAATGTAAAATACAGAATAGGGAATATAGTCAATAATACGGTAATAACTTTAAATGGTGACAGATGGTACTAGACTTATGGTGATCATCTCATAATGTATTGATATAAATGTGAAACTATTATGTTGTACTCCGAAACTAATACAAATTTTTATGCCAATTATACTTCAATTAAAAAACACACATTTATTATCTTACAATTCCGGAGGTCAGAAGACAGAAACAGGTCTCTTTAGGCTAATATTAAGGTGATTTCTGAGTTGCATTTTATTCACTTACTTGTTCTTTCCAGCCTCCAGAGGCTGCCCACATTCCTTCGCTCGTGACCCCCTTTCTTCATCTTTAAAGCCAGCAACAGTAGGTTGAGTCCTTCTCACATTCTCACCACTCTGACCTCTTCACCTGCCTCTCTTCCACATTTAAGGACCCCTGTGATTACATCGGGCCCAGGTGGATAATCCAGTAAAATCCACCTGTATTAAATTCAACTGATTAGCAACCTTAATCCAGCTGCTACCTCAATTCCCCTTTGCCATGTAACATACCAAAATCAAAACTCTGGGGATTAGTACATGGATATCTTTAGAGAGTCATTATTCTGTTTAGCACGTGCAGTTTTTATTTCACATAAACCAGAGAAAAAACACATCCATAAGAAATTTAGTGACCAAAACTGCCTTTCATCCTACAAAGTTTTGCTTTTATTAGAGATTCCTCATAAGAAATAATTTTCAAAACCTTCCCCAAGAGGATCTTTCGGTAGAATTTCACAAGTAGAACTAAATCTTGCTAAGTAAATATTGTCATGAAGATATTTGTATTATTGATATCAGTGATTTATTCATAAATCTAAAGGAGAAGACATGTATCTATATTGATAGACTTTGTCTGCAGTGTATGTGTCCTGCTTTCACAGATGGTTAAGTAGATCTGGATTCCACACGTTTCCTTCTAAGACATTAAAGGTCTTTAATTCAACAGACTGGATGCATGAATAAAACTAACATATTAAAATGCAAAATGGCAACACAATATAATAAGGAAAGAGTTGATAATGAATTATCACTGTGTTGCTATGTACGTTAGAAGCTTGGCTTTTCCACTTTGAAAAACAATACAAAGACAAATGAATCCTAAACTTTTCACTTTACAATTGGACTCTGGTTTTGTAACACTCGGTGTTGGTTAAGGATCCCAAGAGCTTAGAATGGCAAACAGTACCCGAAATGCTTACAATGCTCCCTGAATTCTGCTACATACCCTCTGAACCACCCGTTCTTTCCCTGAGATGCTTTCCTCATGCTCCCAAGGTCTGTACCCCTTGAACATCCTCCCTTTTCTCTGCCTGTGGGACACAGTTTCCATTAAATATGGTTATTTCCTGGCTCCACTGTCTGCCTTAAGAACAACAAATTGAATCAGGGTCATAAATAGATTTTAAAGCAGAGAAGGGAATGACCCATTTGAACACCTATCTTAAGCCTCACTTTTATATTACATATCATTATTTAATATTCTAACTGTCTGGTTGGTGTTGGGAGCTCGGGTGTTGCTATAGCAGGACACAGGGTGAATTACTAGTCATTTTGTACTATATATCACAACCCTCCATTTTACTAAGTCAGGTATTCATTCACTGACTTCTGTTTGACCTAAAATAAGTCCTTTAAGTCCTCTGTCACTCAACTTCTTTGGCTGCAAATAGGAATGTTATTTATGCATTGCTCCATGTATACATTGTAAAGAATGTTGCCCATGATTTTGGCCATATTGTCCTTATTTTCTATCTGATAAATATATCTTTTGAAGCATTATTTTGATAATAAGAGGGGCGTACCAAACTAAGCATGGCTTAAGTGTTGCAAAGATCAGAAAAATTACATAAAAAGCGAAAAAATGTCTCATGGTTAAAGGAGATGGAGCCTCATCCTTGAAAAATAGTAGGACATCCTCTTTGACTAAATTAGAAATAGGAAAGAGAATGCATTAAGGAGATGGATGGGGAATGCCAATAGGACACCCAATGTCCCACTGTCTCCTGTTTTAGACTTTATTCCTATCTTTGTCACTATTATATTTACTCCAGAGAACCATGTAGACAGAGTAAAAAATAGCTGTCATCAGTTTAGGTTTGAAGACTGGAAAAGTGAGTGAACCAATTCTCAACTGATTTCTCATATGTGAAATTCCCGCTGATACTAGCTATCACGTGCACTCAAAAGCCAGTTGCCTCCTACGGGAATTGTAGAAGTCAGGTAAGGACTTTACAGTGTTTCTTTGCTCAGTGGGGTGTGCTAATGCTGGGACTGGAGCTGCACTTAGGGATGACTGTGTTTTACCAGAAAGTATAAAACCCAGAACAGCATTTCTCAAAGTGTATGCCTTGCAAATTAATCTTAATAATCGCTTCATGTTAAAAGAGTTCTATGGTCAAAATGTTTAGAAAAGATTACAAAGCATATCCCTCTCATGGCAATTTACCTCCTACCTGCTTGTATAGCAATCTTTTTATCTTAGATCAAAAAGATATTACATAATTATTGACTATATTCCCACATTGTACATTTCAGACCCATGACTAATTGATTTGATAACTGGAAGTTTGTACCTCTTAATTTCCCTCACCTATTTCTCTAAGCCCCCCACACCCTCCCCCTCTGGCAACCACTTGTTTGTTCTCTGTATCTATGACTCTGTTTCTGTTTGCTTATTTAAGATTCCACATATAAGTGAAATCATACGGTATTTGTTTTTCTCTGACATGTTCACTAAGCATAATATCCTCTAGGTCCATCCATGTTGTCACAAATGGCACGATTTCATTCTTTTTTATGACTGAATAATATTCTACTGTAATATATACCACATCTTCTTTATCCATTCATCTAATGATGGGCATTTAGGTTACTTCCATATCTTGGCTATTTTAAATAATGCTACAATAAACATAGGGATGCATCTATCTTTTTGAATTAGTGTTTTTGTTTTCTTTGAATGAATACGCAGGAGGAAAATACCTAGACTATATGACAGTTCTATTTTTAATTTTCCGAGGAACCTCCATACTGTTTTCCATAGTGGCTGCACAAATTTACTTTTCCACCAACTGTGCACCAGTGTTCCCTTTTCTCTGCATCCTCGCCAATACTTGTTGTTGTCTTTTTGATGATAACCATTCTGACAAGTGTAAGGTGATATCTCATTGTGATTTTGATTTGCATTTCCCTGATGATTAGTGATGTTGACCATCTTTTCATGTGCCCTTTGGCCATTCCTTTCTTCTTTGAAAAAAAAATCTATTCAGGTTCCCTACCCAATTTTTAATTTTTTTAAAAATGTTGAGTTGTATGAGTCCTTTATATATTCTGGATATTAACCCCTTATCAGATATATCATTTGCAAATATCTTCTCCCATTCAGTAGTTGGCCTCTGTTTTGTTCATAGTTTCCTTCACTGTTTAAAATTTTTTAGCTTGATGTAATCCTACTTGTTCATTTTTGCTTTGCTTCCCTTGCCTGAGGAGACATATCCAAAAAATATTGCTAAGACTGATGTTAAATAGCATACTGCCTGTTTTCTTTTAGAAGTTTTATGGTTTCAGGTCTACGTTTAAGTCTTTATTCAATTTGAGTTTACTTTTGTATACAGTGTGATAAAGTAGCCCAGTTTTCCCAACACCATTTATTGAAGAGGCTGTCTTTTCCCCATTGTATATTCTTGCCTCCTTTGTCATAGGTTAATTGCCCCATATAAGTTTGGGTTCCTTTTTGGGCTCTGTTCTGTTCCATTGATCTATGTGTCTGTTTTTCTGCCACTACCATATGGTTTTGATTACTTTAGCTGTAGTATAGTTTGAAATCAGGGAGCACGATACCTTCAGCTTTGTTCTTAATTCTCAAGAGTGTTTTGGCTGTTGGAGATCTTTTATGGTTCCACAAATTTTAGAATCATTTGTTCTTGTTCTGTGAAAAATGCTTGTTATTTTAAAAAAGATTGCATTGACTCTGTAGTTTGCCTTGAGTACTATGATCATTTTAACATTATTAATTCTTCCAATCCATAAGTATGATATATCTCTCCATTTGTGTAGCCTTCAATTTCTGACTACAGGTCTAGGAATAAATCTAACTAAGAAGGTAAAAGACCTGTACTCAGAAATCAAAGGCTACACAAATTGAAAGATATACCATTCTTATGACATATATCTAATAAGCTAGAGGCAGGATTCCAAAATAGCACTTGCCAGCCCCAGTGTCCTCGTGGTCGACAAAGCTCCCCAAAATGGCTGCCACCAGCACCCTTGCCCCCCAGCTGAGTCCCAGTTGCCTCCTGCCTCTCTGGGAGACTCTCTAAGATCAACAAATGTGTCTGACCCAAGCTCCCTTCAAATTACTGCCTCTACCCTGGGTCTCAGAGTGCATGAGATTTTTGTGCACCTTTAAGATTGGAGTCTCTTTATTTCCCACAGCCCTCTGGGTCTCCCAAAAGCAAGCCCTGCTGGCCCCAAGTGTTCTGGGGGCTTGTCTTCCTAGTGCAGGACCCCTGGCTGGAGAGCCCAATGTGGGGTTCATACCCCTCGCTCCTTGAAGGAACCTCTGCAATTGTGATTAGCCTCTCATTTGTGGGTCACCAACCCAGGGGTGTGGGTCTTGACTGTACTACATCTCCGCCTCTCCTACCCATCTCCTTGTGGTTTCTTCTTTATATCTTTAGTTGTAGAAGATCTTTTCTGCTAGTCTTCGTGCGACTCTCATTGATAGTTGCTCTGTAAATAGTTGTAGTTTTGGTGTGTCCGTGGGAGGAGGTGAGCTCAGGGTCTTCCTGCTCCACCAGCTTGGCCTCTCTCCCTCTCTTTGATCTATTTTATCCACTAGGGTACCCTTAGTGTCAAAAAGAGTAGGCACTCAATCAATATGTGTGAGTTGAAACAAGAATAGCCTAAAGGTAATTCCAAAATGGAAAGAATAAGAAATAACTCTAACTCATGTGTTACCCAGCACAAACTGCCAAAATCAGTTACTTTTCAATGGGAAGAGGCAATGAATATTTGCTTGGTAATTTAAGAAAACAGATGGAAGAACTTCCTGAGTATGGCAGGATAACTCAAAAGTTATTGGAGACTTCAAGCCTCTGGTTTTAATTCCTGCTCCACCATTTAATAACTCCATCGATTTGGTGCAGTCACTGACTTAACATCCCTGGGACCCATTTCCCTCTTAGGAGTAGCCTATCATCCTACTACTAAGAGTAGCAGAGAGAGGCCCCAGGGGGACAAGCAATACCTCATATATTTGTTATATCACTGTGAACAGTGAGGAGAAACAGTTTCAAATATTAACTAGCAAGTGGAATATAGATTTGGGCCTACTGCTTTATTTCCTGACATCAGTGCCTATTAATTCTAACACACGTTAAACAAAAAGTTATAGACTAGAGGTGTATGCTTATATTTGTTTAATGCCAAGGGAAATACACAAATATAATTTTATATAGTTCAATGTTTAAATTTAGGAGGGTATCTCTGAACCAGAGGGAATATTTATTAACCTCCAAGATGTCTCTTGGGCCTAAAACTAAATTTTCTGGTATCTTTCCTAGTTCAAGTGCATATTAAACTCCTAGTGTTGAGTTCAGCATTGAGCAGACTTCCAGAGCTCTGTGTTTTCTGTTACTAATTTTAATGAACACTAAGTACTTGTGTGCATTCAGTGTTTAAATGCCACACTGTTTGGGAAAGCCAGAAAAGTCTGACTTCTGAAGATACTTGTGCCAAAGAATGCTTCCATAGCCTCTGCATTTTAGCAGAAATATTTGCTTGGTGTCATTCCTTTGTTTTTGCACACATAGAATCATCAGAGGGTTATACCGCTTAGCTCTCAGATGTAAAACTAAATTCAGAGAACCACTGAGACAAAGGCAGAAGAAAGGTCAAAAACCAGGAATAGTCCTAACCTCAATATTTCAAAACCAGATATTCCACAAGTATGGAGTATGCAATTTGCTTTTTAGTAAAACATTCTTTAAACAAAAACTCAGCTGTTCTTGGAATTCTGGGCAAACGGCTAGATCTTAAAATGTATTTTGTACCGGAAAACAGGAATAATGGTTTGGAAAGTGACATTAAAAAATTTTTACAAATCAAAGTTCAAAGCCTCTAGGGATCCAGAAGTTCCAAATTCTATCTTGGTGCCCTCTGACCCTAATCTCTTCTCTCTCTCTCTCTCTCTCTCTCTCTCCCTCTCTCTCACACTCACTCTCACACACAGACACACACCCCTACCCACCGATAGGGACAGAGTCTAGAGTCCAAACACAAAGCTCTAATTGCAATCTTGACCTTTTTTAAGGTAAACAAACAAGGGATGAGTTGTACCTTCAGAATCTCAGTCTTCTCATCTGTAACATGTAATTATTGTTCTTTATACCTCACAGAAAACTAGTGAAGTTTAAAGAAAATGAATATAAGGCATTTTGCAAATGGTAAAGCACTCTACAAATATATAAATGATTATCATATTCCTGTGCTGTAACAGTGTCAGCATTGTTATCAAGAGAAAGAGCATACTGGAGTTGAATTAGGATATATTTCATAAACAAGGGTCATAGAATCGTAGTGTAGAATGTAATCCAAACATGATGTTTTCTAATCTTCAGCACATTTGAGGAATTGCCCTCTACAGCATCCCTGACAAAGGGTCACTTAACTTCTGCTTCAATTATATCAGTGATGGGCAATTTGGTGATTTTTAGGTAGTTTATTCTGCTAATGGAAATAGAAATTTGCTCCTTAGGTTGAATTGAAATCTTCTCCTTAATTTCTAGTAAAATCAGACAAAATGCTTGAAAACCTTATTCCTTCATCTATCTGGCAGTGCTTTGAAAACTTGGGATGCTTCACTTTTTGCATTTATTCAGCAATGTTATGTGTCAAGTACTGGGCTAAGTGCCAAGAATTAAAGATTAAACAGAGCTAATGCCTGTCCTCAAGGAGCGTACCAGCCAGGGGTTAGCCCCCTGAAGTAAAAAATTGAGACGGAAAGTATAGTAGAAATTTCAAGCAAGTAGGATTTAATACAGGGAATTGACTACTAAGGGTTGAAAGGCTAAAAGGGTTAGGATGCTGAGGTCACCAGTTATTAATACCTCCAGGAAGCAGTTACTACCCCTACAGCTCAGCTAACTCAGACAGTAACTGCAGGAAGCAGTGATCACCATTAGGAAGAGGTGGAGCTAACAGAATTGTGCCGCCTCGTGGTGGGCGCTCAGACCTCTGCGGGCAGCACAGCATAGCTGATGCTCAGCTTTCCATGGGGGTAAGGATGCTGTGTAGCTGGTGCATGGACCACCAAAAGCTGAGTGCCCAGCTGGCTCTGGAACTAGGAAGGGGCCTGGCACGGCTGGTAATGAGGGTGCAATGAAGCTGGAGACTAAAGCCATAGCTGTCCTTGACTGCCTGCAGAAATCTGACACAGCTCGGAACAGAAAATAAATTCTTCTTCCTATTTTCTCCCCCTCCCTCCTGCCATCAGTGACCACCATTTGCAAAAATCAACTGGAAAGAGGTTTACAAAGTAGTCTGGAAAATGTAACTTATAGAATCCCAACCCCAGTGTCAAAAAGTAAAGTATGTAAGGGTAAGCTTGATACTAAGACACAATAGGTAGATAACTAGCAAAATCTACCTTTTTGGGTCCTCAGCATCCCTATGTATTCTCTCACCTTTATTTAGACCTCTGTAGAGCAACAACAACTGCATGCATCTTCCTAACAAGATGCAACGATCCTCCATAAAGACAAAAACTCTCTCATCTCCCCCCAAAGAGAAGATACAAAGTTCCAAGAGTTACCACTCCCATCTCTGGATGATGTTATTCCTCTTTTAATTCACTCATACCCCCACCTAAATATTCTGTAACACAAAAACTAAGTTTGCCAATAAAAGCAACCACTACATAAAAGGATAGGGGAAAGGTTAATAAAAGGAAATTCTAGTTATTATATATGAAATATTATGAGGAAAACATGCTTAGCTGTTACAGTCATCAATCATAAATCTGGTCTCAAGAACACAGATGATATTCATACCTTCCTTGTTCTTCTATCTATTCCCTGTCCCTTTGCCCTCAGCCAGTCATAGTTCTATACCTGTTAGAGTGACACACAACTTTATTTGCAAGAATATGAATTATCAGAAGCACTGTATTTATTTTGTTGCTCCAGTTTTCTTTTAAATTTTAGTACAGAAAAAGGGAAATGGAAAGACTAAGAAGTTCCCCACCCAGGATCTCCTGGAATCTGGATATAGTGTTCCCTATTCCCATTTTGCTCCAAGCACCCACTTTCTCCTTAATGATCAGGGTCAACAACCCCAGCCAGCAGAGACATTCCCTTCAATGCCTGTGATTTCAGTGGCATGAGGAGACCAATATGGTCAGGTGGGATATCAATCCCCCACTCAGTGGAATTGAACTGTTGAGTCTGCTGGTAGAAGCTTTTCTCTCCTGAAGACTAAGATATATAAATCACTAGAGCCTGAAGTTGCAGGTTTAGGAAGTCCAAGTTATTCAAATGGTCCATTTTGTGTAATAACAAGAGGTGCTTCTCCAACTTTCATTGTTTGCTTTCAGACCCCTGTATGTTTTACTGGTTTCTTGTTAAAGGCATAGCATATGCGATAATGCCCCAATCCTGCAAGTATTTCTTCTAATCAGCATATTAACTGAATCTTCTATTAGTTGAACTATGGCTGGGTGATCAGGTATGTAATTGATATCAAGATATTTCTTGAGAATTAATCTATTGCTGTACTTCTTTTTCTGTTATATGAGTTTCTTGGTGAGAAGCAATGTTGTGTGGAAGACCATGACACTGAATCAGAACTTCATCAAGTCCATGGGCAATTATGCTGGCAAAAAGTACTGCTAACAGGAAAGAAAATCTATATTCCAAATAAATGTTTATTACAGTAAGGAATTTCTTCCACTTGCATGATGGAAGTTGCTCAACCTGCCATCAGCTGGCTACCTGGTTTCCTTAGAGAATGGTCCATACCAAGGATTGAGCACTGGTCTATGCTGTAGACTAGTTAGGCACTTGGCAAGTGACAGTATTTATATAAAGCCTTTGTGAAGGGATGTCCCTGTTGTTAAATACATACATGAACTTTATCCCACCTACAAAGAATAATTTGTACTTGAGCCCACTGAGCAACACTAGGGATTCTGGGGGAAAGGTTTACTGACATCCATAGAGAGGCTCGCAAGTCCACAGGGAAACCATAATTAACTAGCCAATGTAGAATTCCACTGAAAGTCACAAACTCTTTTTACCATTTCATCCCTGCTTCCCTTTATGGTCAATGTGCCATCATGTTCCTGGAACTTAAGTGCTGCCATATTGGTATTGGGCTCTCCAGGACCCCATGATCCCCATGAAGTAAAAGAGCCCATCCCAAAGCAGACTCTCCCTCTACAGAAGACAGACCCTACACAGACTTTCAAGAATGTCAGTGCCCTTCCCTGGTGCCTTCCTCAATGGCTTTGTGAAGTATCCTCTGAACCCTCTCTCAGGGAATTCATGTGGAGTGGGGAAGGGATAAGGGAGAGAGTAGAGTGAGTAGATGTGAGGTTGTACATGATAAATATACCCCAACATTCTTAAACCTTGGATTCCTTCTGGTACACTGTGTATTTAGCATTTATGAACATAAGCTTCAACTTCTTATCATCCTTACTCCAGGATGCAATAGTCTAGACAAGGGGTCAGCAAACTACAGCCCATGAGCCAAATATAGCCCGTTACCTGTTTAAAGTTTTATTGGAACATAGCCATGCTCTTTCATTTACATATTATCTGTGGCAGTTTTCATATCCCTACTGCAGAACTGAGTGATTGTGACAGAGACCTTACTGCAGGCTGGCAAGACTATTGATTATCTAGCCCTTTACAGAGACATTCTGCTGCCCTCTGGCCTAGGCTTCCTCTGGTCTTGTCTCCACATATCTGAACTCTGTTTTCTTGTCTTCTCTTTGCTTATTCACATTTTCTAGTTTTTCTTTAGCAAACATGATGAAAGTCAATCAGGAAAACACAGTCATGAAGCTTCTGACACATGTCAGGGTTTCACAAACCATAGACTAAACAGACTGAACAAAATAGATGTGGGCCTCATGCAGCTTAGAATCTATATCGTGCTTTATTTCATGTAACAAAACAACCAAAATTCGAAATGATACACACACCCCAATGTTCATTTCAGCACTATTTACAATAGTTAGGACATGAAAGCAACCTAAACGTCCATTGACAGAGGAATGGATAAAGAAGATGAGGTATAATACATGTATACAATGGAATATTACTCAGCCATAAACAAATAAAATAATGCCATTTGCAGCAACATGGATGGACCCAGAGACTGTCATACTAGTGAAGTAGGTCAGACAGAGAAAAACAAATATCATATGATATTGCTTATATGTGGAATCTAAAATAGTATACAAACGAACTTATTTACAAATCAGAAATAGAGCCACAGATATAGGAAACAAACTTATGGTTACCGGGGGGAAAGTGGGTTGTGGGGAGGGATATATTGGGAGACTGGGATTGACATATACACACTACTATATATAGAATAGATAACTAATAAGGACCTACTGTATAGCACAGGGAACTCTATTCAATACTCTGTAATGACCTATATGGGAATAGAATCTAAAACAGAGTGGATATATGTATAACTGATTCACTTTGCTGCACAGCAGAAACTACTAAAACATTGTAAGTCAACTATACTCAAATAAAAAAATTTTAAAAATAAAATAATATATATGATATACATATATGTATACGTATATACGTGTGTGTGTGTGTGTATTATAATATATATATCAATGTGATGTAAAGAAAACCAGCAGTGTGTTCTGACCTACTGCTTGGAAGACCCAGGGACTAACTCCTGTCATATCAAGGTGATCAGATCCTGACAGCCTGATTCATGAGCACAGAAACATATACAAGATGGGCTCAGACATCAGAATGCTAACTTACTGATTTATAGGGAGAAACTCCTGTCACATAGACCAGAAATATGTGCTGGCCATATGCTCAGCAATGCTCTCCTGCAGTCAAGCTGCAAGGAAAGCCAAAAACTAATCAGAACAACTTTATTGATTTCTCAGGAGAAATTACTGTGAAGCAGGACAAAAATACCTATATGATTAGTGCTTCTTCCTTGTAGGTAAACGTCTGTGGGGATGAGAATGCTGTGTTGAGTGCAGAAACAATAAGGGAAGTACAAAGAACTGGGTATTTTTTCAGTATAAGTTCTTTTTTATCTTCTTTTTAATTTTTTTAATACATCTTTATTGGAGTATAATTGCTTCACAATGCTGTGTTAGTTTCTGTTGTACAACAAAGTGAATCAGCCATATGTATACATATATCCCCATATCCCCTCCCTCCTGCATCTCCCTCCCACCCTCCCTATCCCACCCCTCTAAGTGGTCACAAAGCACCGAGCTGATCTCCCTGTGCTATGCTGCTGCTTCCCACTAGCTATCTATTTTACATTTGGTAGTGTATATATGTCAATGCTACTCTCACTTCACCCCAGCTTCCGCTTCCCCCCAACCCCCGTGTCCTCAAGGATATTTAATGGCATCAAACCATTCAAAGACTCTGGATGCACCCATTATACCATAAAGGTGATTATGTACGTGGGAGAAGAAACAGTTGAAGGCTAATGCTGCCAACTTTCCATCATCTCTACCCTAATGAGAGCCTGAGCCACTGGGACCAGAAAATTCAAGACTTCCTCACTTCTGTAATATTTCTTTTCCTATACCTCTACAATCAAGCTTTCTTCTGACTGAAATTCCATCTCTTTAAGTGTGTTAATTACGAGGCCCATATAACCCCCTACCTCTTTCAGATGATTTTGCTGATCTCAGTTCTAGTGTATTATGTGTTTATCCTATATTTGTAAACTCAGAGAAAATCCATTCCATGACTGATTATTTATGATACTTTCCACATAAGTTTGCTGTAGGAATTGAATACAATAATTTTTGTGAACCACCCATGACTATGTCACGTATATAGTAGGTGCTCAGTAATGAAAAACAGGATTATAATATACTGGAAGTGGCAGATAGAAATGTAATTAACTACACCATAATGTGAGGTATGTTATGTTATACAAGTGGTAGAAGCAAAGTGTTATGGGGATACATAGACCAAATACTCCCAGGACATTTAACCATGCAACATACACAACTGTAAATCACTTTCTCACTGTCTGCCACTTTTCTCCGGCTACATTCCAGAATGTAAATGCCAGACCTCATGTGGGACCCAAAATTTCCAACACTGTACCTTAGAATGCAGTCCAGCTCAGGTCAAGTCCAGAGTAAACATCACTTGTCTATTAACTCAGACTAAGCCAAGCCTCAGTGCTGCTCACAGAAGTTGTGGTCACCCAAACCCTGTGCGTTTGTTATGTAAATTATTTTCACAACAAGTCTCTTCAATCCTGGCCTTGTAGGAATGATCAAAAAACAGACAAAAACAAATGTAAAACAGTACATTCAGCTGAACATATTTTCATTCCTCTAAACCATGGATTCCCTGCTTTCCTTCTCATGTCCTGGTGTCACAATCTACACTTGAAGCTAGAAAATTCAGTCATGGCCATATCTACAAAATCAACAAATACTGTCCATTCTCCTGAAATTGCCCCATACCTGACTTCTTTAATATTTATTGCCTTATTTGTTTAGTTGTATTTATTTATACTTTGTTTAGCAAATGCATAACTCTTGCTGAGCGCCAGCCACTCTTCCAAGTGCTTTAAAAATATTAACTCACACCCTCTTTCGAGAACACTGGAATCACAACTAACTGCTGAACAATCATCAATAGGAAGACAATGGAACTCACTAAAAAAGATACCCCACATCCAAAGACAAAGGAGAAGCTGCAGTGATACGGTTGGAGGGGCGCTATCACAGTAAAATCAAATCCCATAACCGCTAGGTGGGTGACTCACAGACTGGAGAACACTTATACCACAGAAGTCCACCCACTGGAGTGAAGGTTCTGAGCCACATATCAGGCTTCCCAACCTGGGGGCCTGGCAATGGGTGGAGGAATTCCTAGAGAATCAGACTTTGAAGCCTAGTGGGATTTGACTGCAGGACATTGACAGGACTGGGGAAACAGAGACTCCACACTTGGAGGGCACACACAAAGAAATGTGTGCATCGGGACACAGGGAAGGATAAGTGACCACATAGGAGACTGAAGCAGACCTACCTGCTGGTGTTGGAGGGTCTCCTGCAGAGGCGGAGGGTGGCTGTGGCTCACCAAAGGACAAGGACACTGGCAGCAGAAGTTCTGGGAAGAACTCCTTGGTGTGAGCCCTCCCAGAGTCTGCCATTAGCCCCACCAAAGACCCCGGTTAGGCTCCAGTGCTGGGTTGCCTCAGGCCAAACAACCAACAGGGAGGGAATCCAACCCCACCCATCAGCAGTCAAGCAGATTAAAGTTTTACTGAGCTCTGCCCACCAGAGCAATGGTCAGCTCTACCCACCACCAGTCCCTCCCATCAGGAAGCTTGCACAAGCCTCTTAGATAGCCTACTATACCAGAGGGCAGACAGCAGAAGCAAGAAGAACTACAATCCTGCAGCCTGTGGAAAAACCACATTCACAGAAAGATAGACAAGATGAAAAGGAAGAGGGCTATGTACCAGATGAAAGAACAAGATAAAACCCCAGAAAAACAACTAAATGAAGTGGAGATAGGCAACCTTCCACAAAAAGAATTCAGAATAATGATAGTGAAGAAGATTAAAGAAAAAAGAATGAAAAGAAATGAAGACAGCCTAAGAGACATCTGGGATAACATTAAACGCAACAACATTCACATTATAGGGGTCCCAGAAGGAAAAGAGAGAGAGAAAGGACCAGAGAAAATATGTGAAGCGATTATAGTTGAAACCTTCCCTAACATGGGAAAGAAAATAGCCCCCAAGTCCAGGAAGCACAGAGAGTCCCATACAGGATAAACCCAAGGAGAAACATGCCAAGACACATAGTAATCATTGGCAAAAATTAAAAACAAAGAAAAATTATTGAAAGCAGCAGGGGAAAAATGACAACATACAAGGGAACTAACTACACTAGAAGGAATCAATAGCAGAATAACTGAGGCAGAAGAACGGGTAAATGACCTGGAAGACAGAATGGTGGAATTCACGGCTGTGGAAGAGAATAAAGAATGAAAAGAAATGAAGACAGCCTAAGAGACTTCTGGGATAACATTAAATGCAAAAACATTCGCATTATAGGGGTCCCAGAAGGAGAAGACAGAGAGAAAGGACTAGAGAAAATATGTGAAATGATTATAGTTGAAAACTTCCCTAACATGGGAAAGAAAATAGCCACCCAAGTCCAGGAAGTGCAGAGAGTCCCATACAGGATAAACCCAAATAGGAACATGCCAAGACACATAGTAATCATTGGCAAAAATTAAAAACAAAGAAAAATTATTGAAAGCAGCAGGGGAAAAATGACAACATACAAGGGAACTCCCTTGTTAGGAGTTCTAACTCCCATAAGGTTAACAGCTGATTTCTCAGCAGAAACTCTACAAGCCAGAAGGGAGTGGCATGATATACTGAAAGTGATGAAAGGGAAGAAACTAGAACCAAGATTACTCTACCCAGAAAGGATCTAATTCAGATTCAATGGAGAAATCAAAAGCTTTACAGACAAGCAAAAGCTAAGAGAATTCAGCATCACCAAACCAGCTCTACAACAAATGTTAAAGGAAATACTCTAAATGGGAAACACAAGACAAGAAAAGGACCTACAAAAACAAACCCACCAAAATTAAGAAAATGGTAATAGGAAAATATATATCTATAATTACCTTAAATGTGAATGGATTAAATGCTGCAACCAAAAGACACAGGCTTGCTGAATGGATACAAAAACAACACCCATCTATATGCTGTCTACAAGAGGAGACCCACTTCAGACCTAGGGAAACATACAGACTGAAAGTGAGGGGATGGAAAAAGATATTCCATGCAAATGGAAATCAAAAAAAGCTGGAGTAGCAATACTCATATCAGATAAAATAGACTTTAAAATAAAGAATGTTACAAGAGACAAGGAAGGACACTACATAATGATCAAGGGATCAGACCAAGAAGAAGATATAACAATTATAAATATATATGAACCCAACATAGGAGCACCCCAATATATAAGGCAACTGCTAACAGCTCTAAAAAAGGAAATCGACAGTAACACAATAATAGTGGTGGACTGTAACACCTCACTTACACCAATGGACGGATCATCCAAACAGAAAATTAATAAGGAAACACAAGTTTTAAATGACACAGCAGACCAGATAGATTTAATTGATATTTATAGGACATTCCATCCAAAAACAGCAGATTACACATCCTTCTCAAATGCGCATGGAAAATTCTCCAGGATAGATCACATCTCGGGTCACAAATCAAGCCTCAGGAAATTTAAGAAAATTGAAATCATATCAAGCATCTTTTCTGACCACAATGCTATGAGACTAGAAATGAATTACAGGGAAAAAAACAAAAAACACAAACACATGGAGGCTAAACAATACGTTACTAAATAACCAAGAGATCACTGAAGACATCAAAGAGGAAATAAAAAAATACCTAGAGACAAATGACAATGAAAACACGATGATTCAAAACCTA
>NC_041217.1:2619742-2620575 GCF_002837175.3 Physeter macrocephalus
GAAACAAGAAAAATCTCAAATAGACAATCTAATGTTACACCTAAAGGAACTAGAGACAGAAGAACAAACAAAACCAAAACTTAGCAGAAGGAAAGAAATCATAAAGATCACAGCAGAAATAAATGAAATAGAAACAAAGAAAACAATAGCAAAGATCAATAAAACTAAAAGCTGGTTCTTTGAGAAGATAAAATTGATAATCCATTAGCCAGACTCATCAAGAAAGACAGGGAGAGGACTCAAATCAATAAAATTAGAAATAAAAAAGGAGTAGTTACAACAGACACTGCAGAAATACAAAGCATCCTAAGAGACTACTACAAGCAACTTTATGCCAATAAAATGGGCAACCTGGAAGAAATGGACAATTTCTTAGAAAGATATAACCTTCCAAGACTAAACCAGGAAGAAATAGAAAATATGAACAGACTAGTCACAAGTAATGAAATTGAAACTGTGATTAAAAATTTTCCAACAAACAGAAGTCCAGGACCAGATGGCTTCACAAGTGAATTCTATCAAACATTTAGAGAAGAGTGAACACCCATCCTTCTCAAACTCTTCCAAAAAATTGTGTAGAAGGAACACTCCCAAACTCATTCTATGTGGCCACCATCACCCTGATACCAAAACCAAAGATACTACAAAAAAGAAAATTACAGACCTATATCACTGATGAATATAGACGCAAAAATCCTCCACAAAGTACTAGCAAACAGAATCCAACAAAACATTAAAAGGATCATACACCATGATCAAATGGGATTTATCCCATAGATGCAAGGATTCTTCAATATATGCAAATCAATCAATGTGATACACCATATTAACAA